>NC_051334.1:189844311-190144311 GCF_015220235.1 Choloepus didactylus | reverse complement strand
GTTAAAACATGGGAATGTATAACACAACGATGATCTTGTGGTGGGCAATGCTTGTGATTAACTGTACAGATATAAAAAAGTTGTTTCATGAACTAGAACAAATGAACAAATGTATGACAATATTAGAAGGAGTTAATAATAGATGATTTATGGGGAAAATGTACCTATTGCAAGCTATGGACTATAACAGTAATATATTAATACTTTTTCATCAACAATACAAATGTACTACACCAACACTGGGTCAATTATAGGGTGGGGATAAGTGGTATGGGAGGATTTGGGTATTCTTTTTATTTTTATTTCTTTTCTGCAGTTAATGAAAATGTTCTAAAATTTATCATGGGGTTGTATGCACAATTATGTGATGATACTGTGAGCCAGTGATTGTATATTTCAGATGGTTTGTATGGTGTGTGAATATAGCTCAATAAATTGCAAATAAAATAAAATAAAATAAATAAAATAAACACATATTATTTAGATGGTTTCCAATATTGGTCAACCTGCTCTTGGATTCTGTTCAGCCTCTGGTGTACTTACTGCTTGTCTAACTAGAAACATAAAGCTTTCAAATCCAATTAGTAGGCCATGTGGAATAATTCAATTTCCTTCAGACTTTCAAATATAATGGTACACATGTAAGAATCGATCTTGTTTTTAAAGCTCTCCCTCTAGAAAAAGGTATTAGTTTATATTTTCAAAGGAAAAATGCTATTCCTATTTAAACCATATTTTTCATGATATGATTGGATCCAATATTTATATGACAAGAGGAACTGCCATGATTACATTCATTATTATGAATAGTGTTGGTCTGTCTCTTTCCCAAGCTCATAATAAACAATTATGGTATTTTAAAAATGAGTTCTTGAGTCCTTACTGCTATTAATTTTAAGTAATGTCCAAAAATGTTCTTTTATTTTAAAATTCTTCATGCTCATAAGAATGATGCATGCATGATTTTCATAAGAATAATCAGCATTTTCCTTCTTAGAGGCTTATTCAACTCATACGTTTTAAGTTGACACATGACTATCTTTCACAAAGTAAGTATCATGCAAAAATAACTGTAATTCATGATTTTGTTAATATTTCTTCACTGCTGTATCAGTTATGTTATTGGTTGTTAGCTATATCTCACATATTTATTTCCTGCATTCACAATTTCTCCATATAATATGTTATTCACATCCTTTCCTAACAAAGTCATCAATGGTTTTCCTCATATTGATATGATTCCATATCATTCTTGTGACTCAGGGATTTTCTCACCACTATATCATCTGATCCTAGTACTTTCCCTTTTTAGAAGAATCACACATCCTCTTCCCTTCTGTGAGCATTTTATCTCTCTTTTATGGTCAATGACCTTCTTTCTTCAACTCATAAATCCCTGAGTGTTACCAAATGATTTTTTTTCTTTTTTTTTAATTTTTATTGAGATTGTTCAGATAACATACAATTATCCAAAGATCCAAAGTGTACAATCACTTGCCCCTGGGTACCCTCATATAGTTTTACATCCATCACCACACTTAATTTTTGTTCAATTTTTAGAAACTTTTCATTACTCCAGACAAGAA
Organism: Choloepus didactylus; assembly: GCF_015220235.1. Taxonomy (NCBI): domain Eukaryota; kingdom Metazoa; phylum Chordata; class Mammalia; order Pilosa; family Megalonychidae; genus Choloepus; species Choloepus didactylus. The sequence goes on along the minus strand of NC_051334.1, from coordinate 190,142,725 downwards.
ATAAAGTGAAAGATGAAAAAAGAAAAAAAGAAAAGGAAACTCTAATCCTCCCCTATCCTTAACCAACCCCCCTCAATTGTTGACTCGTAGTGTTGGTATAGTACATTTGTTACTGTTTATGAAAAATGTTGAAATACTACTAACTGTAGTATATAGTTTGCAATAGGTATATATTTCTTCCCTATATGCCCCTCTATTATTAACTTCTAATTGTATTGCATACATTTGTTCTGGTTCGTGGAAGCGATTTCTAGTATTTGTACAGTTGATCATGGACATTGCCCACCATAGGATTCAGTTTTATACATTCCCATCTTTGGACCTCCAACTTTCCTTCTGGTGACATATATGACTCTGAGCTTCCCCTTTCCACCTCATTCACACACCATTCAGTGCTGTTAGTTATTCTCACATCTTGCTACTGACACCCCTGTTCATTTCCAAACATTTAAGTTCATCCTAATTGAACATTCTGCTCATACTAAGCAACCCCTCCCCATTTTTAAGCCTTGTCCTATATCTTGATACCTTATATTTCATGTCTATGAGTTTACATATTATAATTAGTTCTTATCAGTGAGACCCTGCAATAATTGTCCTTATGTGTCTGGCTTATTTCACTCAGTATATTGCCCTCGAGGTTTTGTCATCAACCCACTTTTTTTTAAATATGGAGATAATAATTGGGTGTCATTTTATAGACTAAGGTTTGAAACCCTAGAAATAAACAATGTCACACAGGGACAGATGAGGGAAAAAATGTCAGGAAGGAACAAGGAAAAGTTGTGGCAGTCTGGATTTTCTTCATTACAATAATCCAAATTATCTGTTCCACTTCCCTGCATGTTTCCCTGATTCAGCGGAAGTGAAGAAAAATCCAATCTTAAGTTCACCTCATTGAATAAAAGAGATGGTGCCTGAGAAGTTTGAAAAGCAAATGATTATAAATTATTTTTGAAATGACTTACATTATAATTTTATAGATATGAGAAACAGATATCCTAAAGGATTTTTTACCTCAATACTCAATTGCCATTTTAATGTAGAGTCTTTAGGAAAATTATATAAAATTTTATCTTTCTACCACAAACTGGAATTCAGGGATGCTTGTCAACCAACAAGAACTGGGATGGAAATAACCCATTTATATGTGTATAAAAAAAAGAGGATCAAGACTACTGGATTACAGTTCAACAGATTCAGGTATTTCCTTCTAGCTATTCTAATACACTAGAAACTAAAAAGGAATTCTATGTATTGTATAAGAATAACCTCCAGAATGACCTCTCAACTCCATTTAAAACCTCCCAGCCACTGAAACTTCATACTGTTTCATTTCTTTCCCCCCTTTTGGTAAAGAAATCATTCTCAATCCCACAATGCCAGGTCCAGTCTCATCCCCAGGATCATGTTCCATATTTCCAGGGAGATTTACACCCCTGGGAATCATGCCCCACATGGGGGGATGGTAGTGAGTTAACCCGCTGAGTTGGCTTAGAGAAAGAGGCCACACCTGAGCAACAAAAGAAGTCCTTTGGGGGTGACTCTTAGGCACAATTGTAAGTACACTTAGCCTCTCCTTTGCAGCAACAAGCCCCATAAGGCAAGCCCCAAGATCAAGGGCTCAGCCCTCCAAATTGGCAGTCCCCAATGCTTGTGAGAATATCAGCAATTCCCCAGGTGGGAAAGTTTAATATTTCCACATTTTTCCCCAGTCCTGCAAGGGGACTTTGCAGAAACGTTTTTATTTTCTGCCCAAAATACTCTGGGATGTATTTGGTTATTACATTAACCTGTACAGAATTATAATTTCTCATTCCCTATACTAGGTTCCATGTAATTATGTTGTTTAAATAAAGTGACTATACAAGTTAAATTAGATATTGTGCTACAGAGAATATAAATTTTGTACCAAATAAACATCTCTTAAATAACTGCTGTAAGAGCTTACAATCTAGGATCCTTTATAATAAGACTTATTGAAAATTACGTAGTCCTGCATTCATTGATTGCCCAGTGTCTGCCCACGTTCTATCCCCTGATAACCTATGCTCTCAAATTTGATCCTAGCGTTTGCTCATGATAGTTAGTTTATATTATGAGGCCTTAAAATATTGATCCTTTCATTTCTGTCTTATTTCATTCAACATAATGTCTTCAAGGTTCATTCACCTAGTTGTATGTCTCACAACTTCATTCTTTCTTCCAGCCGTCAATAGTCTGTTGTATGTATACACCACAGTTTGCCCTTCTGTTTACCCATCAATGTACCCTTAGGCCACCTCCATCCATTGCAAATCGTGAATATTGTGGCCATAAACACCAGTGTGCAAATGCCTATTCGTATCCCTGATTTCGGTTCTTCCAATCTTTGTCTAATAATAGGGTTGCAACATCATATGGCAACCCTATACTTGGCCTCCTGTGGAAACACCACACTGCCCTCCAGAAGGGCTGCAAAATTCTATGTCCCTACGAAGAGTGAATAAGTATATATCTCTCTCCACATCTTCTCCAGCACTTGTATCTTTCTGTTTATTTCTAAACAGTTTTATTCACACACCATGCAATCCATCCTAAGTGAACAATCAATAGCTCCTGGTATAATCATATTTTTATGCATTCACCACCACAATCTTCATGAGAACATTTCCATTTCTTCCTCAATGAAAGAAGAGGAATAAATAAAAGAATAAAGAATAAAAAAATGTAAATGGAGAAACAACAACAACAATCTCATACCTCTCCCTTATACCCCCTTCTATCGACATTTAGCTTTGGTATATCACATTTGTTACAATTAATGGAAGAATATTAAAATGTTACTGTTATCTGTAGATGCTAGTATCCATTAATTGTATTTTTCCCATACACTATCCCATTTTCAAAACCTTGCAATGTTGACATTCACTTGTTCTCCCTCATGTAAAAACTTTCTTATATTTCTACATTTAATCACCATAATTGTCCACTCTAAGTTTTGCTAATTTATACAGTCCCAGTTTTTATCCTCTATCATTCCTTCTGGTGTCATACATGCCCCTAGCCTTCCTCTTTCAACTCAGCTTTGTTCCTTATACTTACAGTATTGTGCTACCATCACATAGTATTGTGCTATCCATTTCTGGATCTTTACAATCAATCCTGTCAAACAATTTTTACTCCTTCAGCCTCAAATGCCCAATATCTATCCTCTTTCTACCTCCAGATAACTTGTGTTGTTAACTTTAACTCTCAGAGTTTGATAATTATAGTTAGCTCATATTAGTGAGACCATACAGTATTTGTTCTTTTGTTTCTGGCTAATTTCACTCAGCCTAATGTCTTCAAGGTTCATCCACACTGTTGCATGTGTCATGACTTTACTCTATCTTACAGCTGTGTAATATCTCATCGTAAGTATATACCACAGTTTGTTTTTCCAGTCGTCTGTTGATGGACATTTTGGCTGTTTCCATCTCTTGGCAATCATGAATAATATCACTATAAACATTGGTGTGCAAATGTCCATTCGTGTCCTAGCCTTCAGTTCCTCCAATATATACTTAGTAATGGGATTACTGGATCTTACAGCAATTCTATACTTAGCTTCTAAAGAACTGCCAAACTGCCTTCCAGAGTGGTTGCACCATTTTACATTCCCACTAACAGTGAATAAGTGTACCTATTTCTCCATATCCTCTCCAACACTTGTGGTTCTCTGTTTTTTTTTTTTTTAATAGTGGCCATTCTAGTAGGTTTGAGAAGATATCTCATTGTGGTTTTGATTTGCATTTCCCTAATAGCTAGTGAAGTTGAGCATCTTTTCATGTCTTTGAGCCATTTGTATTTCCTCTTCAGAGAAGTGTCTGTTCAAGTCTTTTGCCCATTTTTCAATTGGTTGTTTGTCTTTTTGTTCTTGAGTTTTAGGATCTCCTTATATATTCTGAATATTAAGCCCTTATCTAATATGTGGTTTCCAAATATTGTCTCCCTTGCATAGGCTGCCTTTTTACTTTCCTGACAAAGTCCTTTGATGCACAAAAGTATTCAGTTTTGAGGAGATCCCTTTTATCTATTTCTTCTTTCATTGCTCACACTTTCAGTGTAGGGTCTAGGAAACCACCTCTTATCACAAGATCTTTAAGATATTGCCCTATGTTTTCTTCTAAGAGTCTTATGGTCTTAGCACTTATGTTTAGGTCTTTGATCCAACTGGAGTTTATTTTTGTATAAGGTGTGAGGTAGGAGTCTTCTTTCATTCTTTTGAATATGGATATCCAGTTCACCAAACACCATTTATTGAAGAGGCTGCTCTGTCCCAGTTGACTTGACTTTACTTCCTTGTCAGAGATCAGTTGTCTATAGATGAGACGGTCTATTTCCAAACCTATCTTTATGCCACTACCATGCTGTTTTGACCACTGTAGCTTTTAGTATGCCTTAAAGTACTGTAGTGTGAGAATTCTCACTTCATTTTTCTTTCTCAAGATATTTTTAGCGATTACAGGCATCCTGCCCACCAAAATAAATTTGATTATTGGTTTTCTATTTTGCAAAGAAAGTTGTTGGGATTTTAATTGGTATTGTATTGAATCTATAAATCAATTTGGGTATAATTGACATCTTAACTATATTTAGTGTTCCAGTCCATGAAATGTTATGTCCTTCCATTTATTTTGGTCTTCCTTGATTTCTTTTAGCAATTTTTTGTAGTTTTCTGTGTATAGGTCTTTTATGTCCTTGGTTAAATGTATTCCTGCATATTTGATTCTTTTGTTTGCTATTGTAAATGGAATTTTTTTTCTTGATTTCCTCCTCAGATTGCTCATTACTGCTGTATAGAAACAGTATTGATTTTTGCATGTTGATCTTGTATCCTGCCACTTTGCTGTACTCATTTATTAGCTGTAGTAGCTTTGCTATAGATTTTTTTGCGATTTTCTACATATGGGATCATGTCATCTGCAAACTGTGAAAGCTTTACTTCTTCCTTTCCAATTTGGATGCCTTTTTTTTTTCTTGCCTAATTGCTGTAGCTAGAACTTCCAGCACAATGTTGAACAACAATAATGACAGTGGTGTGCCAGTTTGGATGTATTATGTCCCCCAAAATGCCATGTTCTTTGATGCAATCTTGTGGGGGCAGAGGCATTAGTGTTGATTAGGTTGGAATATTAAGATTGGGTTGTTTCCATGGAGATGTGACCCACCCAACTGTGGGTAATACCTTTGGTTTAGATTGTCTCCATGGAGATGCAGCCCTACCCATTCAGCTTGGGTCTTGATTTAATCATTGGAGTCCTATATAAGAAGCTCAGACAGAGGGAGCTCACTGCTGCAGCTGACATTTTGGAGATGGCCACTGAAAGCAGACTTGTGCTCTGGATAAGCTAAGAGAGGACAAAACACCAAAGAGCAACATTTTGAAGAAAGCAGAGGCGCTGAGAGAGGAGCTGGAACACAACCCAGGATCAGCAGATGCCAGCCCTGTGCCTTCCCAGCTAACAGAGGTTTTCTGGACACCATTGGCTTTCCTTTGTTGAAGGTATACTTGTGTTGATGCCTTAATTTGGACATTTTCATGGCCTTCAGACTGTAAATTTGTAACCAAATAAACCCCCTTGATAAAAGCCAATCCATTCCTGGTATTTTGCATAATGGCAGCATTAGCAAACCAGAACAGATTGGGCATTCTTGTCTTGTCACTGATCTTAGAGGGAAAACGTTCAGTCTTTCCCCATTGAATAGGATGTTAGTTGCGGGTTTTTCATATATTCCCTTCATTTTTTAATAAAAAATTGTATTTACTTAGAAGCATTCAGAATGTCAACAAAACAGCTGCAAGTTTTTTTTTTTTTTTTTTTTTTTTGCAATTTCAGAGTGGTATTCAGTTAAGAGAATGACAATTATTTCAGATAAGCTGCATCAGAGACAACTGAAGATGAAAAAACTACCATCCCCATATACAACTGATTCGTGCTGTGCTCCAACATGAACCTGCTTTAAATTTCCATGCCAATTACAACCCCCATACAGTATCAGGCAAGATTAGTGGCTATTGAAAAGACTACCAGGACAGGCTATGTAAAGACACATTCAGTAGTTGTGTTAACTATACAAAAAAAGACACTGTACAGTTTAAAAACAAATCTTACACAGCCAAAACATTTCAATATTTTTCTTTAGAAGGAGTAAGATGTGCCCAGGGGGGTTAAATGTTTTATAGACAAGAAAAAAAAACTGCACTGGAACTGAGTTATTCATCATCATCATCTTCGTCTTCTTCATCTTCCTCCTCCTCCTCCTCTTCCTCATCTTCTTTGTCTTCCTCCTTTTTCTTGCTTTTCTCAGCCTTGACGACTCCCTTTTTTGCTGCATCAGGCTTTCCTTTAGCCCAGTATGCAGCAATATCCTTTTCGTATTTCTCCTTCAGCTTAGCAGCCTTCTTTTCATAAGGCTGCTTGTCATCTGCAGTGGTGTTATTCCACATTTCTCCCAGTTTCTTTGCAACATCACCAATGGATGGGCCAGGATGTTCACCTTTGATTTTGGAGTGATACTCAGAACAAAACAAGAATAAGGTTGAAGGAGACCTCTTGGTTGAATTGGGATCCTTCAACTTCTTTTTTGTTTCCTCTTTAGGAGGGATGTAGGTTTTCATTTCTCTTTCATAATAGGACTTGTCAAACTTAGCCATGTCTTCAAATTCTCCTTTCTCTTTAGCAGACATAGTCTTCTACCTCTCTGAGCACTTCTTAGAAAACTCTGAAAAGTTGATGGAAGCATCTGGGTGCTTCTTCTTGTGCTCCTCCTGGCATGTTTGCATAAAGAACATAGATGATGACATTTTGCCTCTCAGCTTCTTAGGGTCCCCTTTGCCCATGTCTAGTTACTTTTCATCTGTGAGGCACACAGTTGCCCAGTGTCCACCGGGCTTGCACTTGCCCCAGAGCTGTCTCTTTGGAGCTCAATGTACTACAATGGCTGTCTATTCCCTTTATCTTGTTGTGGAAATTTCCTTCTATTCTATAAGTAGGATCTTTTGATGAGCCTTCTTCAGTTAAGTTGTGTCCCAGGTCATTCAGGATGGGACTTAATCCTATTACTGGAGTCCTTTATTAATAGAATGAATACAGAGAGAAAGAGGGACAGACTTGGAAGCAAAAAGTTGAAATCAATGAAACCCAAAAGAGAAGGGAGAGAACAGCAGATGCCACCATGTGCTTTGCCATGTGGCGGAGGAGCCAAGGATTGCCAGCAGTCAGTCTTTAGGATGAAAGCATAATCTTGATGATAGCTTGATTTGGACGTTTTCTCAGCCTCAAAACCATAAACTAATAAATTCCCATTGTTCAAGCCAATGCATTTTGTGTACCTGCTTTAAGCAGCCTAGAAAATTAAAACAAGATCTTTCTTATTTCTTAATGTAAACAATAATTCTACAATTTCCCCCTCAAAACATTGCGTTAGTTGCATCCCACATGTTGTGAAATGTTGTATTTTCATTTTAAATATGTTCACTCCATTTTTCAAATTTTCTTGAGACATCTTCTTTGACCCATAGATTGCTTAAGAGGGTGTTTTTTAACTTTCAACTGTTTCAAAATTTGTCTACCATCCCTCTCTTATTATTTGCTTTCTAGTTTGAATCAATTATGATCAATTGGAAGATTTCAATTTTTAAGTTTATTGTTACTTATGTTATGACCAAGGGCATATTCAATCTTAGTGAATGTTTTGTATGTGTTTGGGAAAGCATATATTTTGCTGTTGTTGGGTGCAGTGATATTTGGATCACCCAAGTTTTGGTGACCTGGGCAATTGCCTACCATTGTTTCAGTTCTCCAAGTCCCTCACTTTCTGTGTCCTGAAGGGTATCTTCCTTCCTACTCCTTAGACCAAAGAGGCATTTTCTTAGAACTCTTTCTGTCCACACCTCGTGGACAACTCCAAAATGTGAGCTGCCTTTGAATCCAGGCTGGGAGATACAAAGGGAAAAAATAGGACAGGAAGCTCACCACCACACGGATCTTACTTTGAGTTCTGGTTCCCTTCCCCACACATCTGCTACCATTAAATTTTTTAAAATAAACTAATTTTTTTTCTTTATTGGAGAAGTTGTGGGTTTACAGAACAATCATGCATAAAATACATGATTCCCATACACCACCCCACCACCAAAACCTTCAATTGGTGTGGAGCAATTATTACACTTGATGATAGCACATTTTAATAGTTATACTATTAATTAAACTTTTAATTTGGAATAGTTTTAGGCTAACTGAAAAGTTGTTAAGGTAGTACAGGGAGTCCACCCATACTGCATACCCAGTTTTCCATATTATTAAATGTTTATATTAGTATGACACCTTTAGCACAATTAATAAACCAGTATTTCCTTAGTTTTGATCTAATTTTCTTTTTCTGCTCCAGAATGCCACATTACACTTGCTGTCATGTCTCTTTAGTCTCCTCTTGGCTTTGACAGATTCTTTCACATTCCTTTTTTTTTTTTTTTTTTTTTTTTTGTATTACCTCGAGTGTGTTGAGGAACACTGGTCAGGTACCCTGCAGAATGTTCCTCAGTTGGGACTTATCTGATGTTTTGATCATGATTAGACTGGGTTTATGAGTCTTGAAGAGGAGGACCAGAGAGGTGATGTGCCATGTGTCATTCTCATCACATTATATCAAAAGTGCATGCTACCAGCATGACTTGTCACTGCTGATGTTAACATTGACCACATGGCAGATGGGGAATGATAACAGAATCATGGATCTACACACAAAAAAAATAAAGAAGACCAGATTTAAAATTATAAGTTGGAAGGTTTCTGTTTTATTCATTAAATGATTTAAATATATTTTTCTTTTGTCTGCTGCTGAGTGGGAAAAAAAGTCAGTCTTAAAGATCACCTACTGTGTGAGAATCTGCTATAATTATTATATTTGTTTCTCTATATTTTTTAAAAGTTTTGTTGTCTTAAATATTTTCTCTTTGTATTTTTCAGCTTTTTGAGTGTCCTTTTTCTCTCCTGCTTGGTTTTCCTGGATCTTTTTTGCTGTTTGTTTGTTTTTGTTTTGCCTTTCACTAATTTTGGAAAAATCTTGGCCATCATCTCTTCAAATATATCTTCTATCCTAATCTCTTCTCTCTCTTCTTCTGGTACTCCAACAGCACAACCATTTGACATTATCCTACCACTCTTGGATGCCCTAATTTTTCACTCCTTTTTTTCTCTCTGTTTCATTTTGAATAATTGTTATTGACTCCTCTCAAGTTTGTTCTGCCTTTTATCTTCTATGTTCACTCTGATGATAATCCTATTGACAGACTGTGATGTAATTCTAGAATTTCCATTTGATTCCTATAGTTTTCATCTCTGCTGAAACTGCCAATCTCTTCATGCACTTTGTTCACATTTTTCACTAGACTCTTTAACATAATATAATTATTACAGATTTTCTATCTAATACTGCCAATATATATGTCATCTCTGAGTCCACTTCTTCTATTGCTTTTTCTCTTGGTAGTGGATTGATTATTCTTGACTTATGGCATGATTTTCAATTTTTCATTGAAACACCAGAATCATTTGTAGAAGAACAGTAGGACCAAGGTAAATAGCATTTATGCCTGGATGTTGGCATGCTTATTCTTCTTCTGGACTGTTAGTTGGGAGATTTAGTCAGTAGTTTAGCCAGGATTGGGTTTTTTTTTTGTTGCCATCAGCTAGAATTTCTTCTGACTTTACCTGTGCCTGGTGTGGGGTCTAGGATGCCAGAGGTTTTGTCTCAGTGTTCCTCCTACTCTCAGCTTTTGGCAGTCTCAAGAGACCTGTGCCACAGAGGAGCTCTCGATCCTTCCTCTTTTTCCTCCCTCTCCCCAGTGCTTTTTATTCAGTGCTAGGCTTGTGATGGTAGTACCCAATGTTCTTGGTTCTTCTGGTCCTGCCTCAGTCTCACTCAAGTTCTGTGTTTGGTTATTGGAGGTGGGGCCTTGTCCACATTTGTATGCCTCTCTCCTCTGACAGTCAAAGTCTGATTTGTGTCTGTTGAAGATCTTGGGCAGAAGAGAGTTCCCTGCCCTTGCCCCACTGATAGTAGAATTCTGCTTTGTATTGGTGCAGGATATGAGGACCAAAAGGTTTTCCTACCACTCCTGCAGGGACAGGTGGCTTTTGCTTTTACTCTTCCTCCTGAAGCTGTGGATCTTTGCCTAGTGTTTAGCTCTGGGGAAAACATTTTCCTGTCTCTCTCCAAATGCAGACAGATTTTGCTTTGGCCTCTGCCCCATAGCATTTGCTGCCCCTCCCTGATGGGGACACTCAACCTCTTGGCATGCACACACTCTTTCTCATTTGCACCCAATGGAGACCAGAGGAGAAGAGGCTTCTGAGTGTGAACTCCCCTGTATCTGTGACTCCTTGTTAGTACAAACTGATATGGATGGCCACGCTTGGGCTTTAAGAAGTCGTTAAAATTTAGTTGACTTTTTCTTGCTTGCTTCTATGAGATTTCTTTCTTCTGTGCTCTGCCAAAGGTGAAACAGTTCATGTGTCCTGTTCTTGGAGGGGATTTTCACACTTTGGAATTTAATTCCCTTGATTGTCTTGCTACCTCATCTCTCCGAATAGTTAAAAAATGTTATGATCGGATAGATCATCTGGATTCTTCTCATTTTTAGGATAAATGTGATGTTTTCTTATGACTTTCTGCCTCTAGACAGAAGCAGACTTTGAGTCACCTAGACTTTGACCTTTATATAAACATAATCATATAGTGTGCATGCTTCCTTTTGGTCTGGCTGCTTTCATTCAATATTATATTTGTGGGATTCATCTATCTTGTTAATGTAGCTCTAGTTTGTTTATTTTCATTGGTGTACAGTATTCCATTATATGACTATACCTCAGAGAACTCATCCACTCTACTGATGATGGGCATGTAGTGTACGTAGCATGCTTCCAATTCAAGGACACTAAATAATGCTATTGTGAGCATTTTTGTACATATATTTTTGTTGAACATATGTACACATAACTGTTAGATATATGTCTAGGTGCACAGTGGCTTGTTATACATACTTCACAGTTTGTAGATGACATACTGTTTTCCAAAGTGGTCATGATAATTTATATTTGTACCAGCAGTTTGGTAATTCCTTTTGCTTTACCCCCTTGCTAATAATCACTCTTGGCAATTTTAATGTAAATTTCTTATTGAAGTATACTATGCATATAGAAAAGGGCACAACTTAGAAGTGTGTAATTTGAAGCATTTTCCACTGTGCAGATCAAGGTATAGCACAATATCAGCACCCCAGAAGCCTCCTTCATTTCCACTACAGTCATTAACCCCCCATCAATAACCAATATTCTGACTTCTATCGCCATCTATGAGTTGTGCTTGCTTTTTCTTTAAAAATCAACTTCACTGAGGAGTAATTGACATACAATGAAAGTCACCCATTTTATATGTACAGTTCAATGAGTTTGGGTGAATGTATACACCTGTGTGACCACTACCAAAATCAAGATACAAGACATTTCTGTTACCCCAACAGCTCTCTCATATCCCTTTGCAGTCAGTCTGCCCCCAGCACTGGCCCCAGGCAACTGTTTATCTACTTTCCCTTTCTGTCAATCAATTTTCCGTTTTCTAGAATTTCATGTAAATGGTAGCATACATTTTATACTCTTCTGTATCTCTTCAGCGTATTTTCTTGCAACTCAGCAATATTGTAACATTCATTGGTGTTTGTTCCTTTGTGTTGTGGAATAATATTCCAGTTTTGCTTATTTTTGAGCTTTATAGAAATGGAATCATACAGTATATCCCTTTTTTTATCCAGCTTCTCTAATGCATTCTTATGTTGTGAGACTCATCCTTCTTGTTGATTTAGCATTAGTTTGTTCTTTCTCATTGCTGTGTAGTATTCCATTGTATAAATAATCCACATTTTTTTAAATCAAGTTTACTAATGACGGATATTTGTGGTTTTTCCAGTTGAGGGATATTATGAATTATTTTACCATGAAAATTTCTGCACATGTCTTAAAGCAATTTCTGGGATATGATATAGCCATTTCTTCAAATATTGTGAATAGGGTTCCATTGTTTTCTCAAGTGGTTTTAGCAATTTATACTCCCACCAGTGCCAGTGGTGTTTTAATTTTACTGCCACTTTAGAGCCTTATCAACAATTGGTTTTTGACAGTTATTTTAATGTTATTGTTCTGGTTTGCTAAAGCTGCCAGAATGTAAAATACCAGAAATGGATTCACTTTTACAATGGGAGTTGTGCCAGTTTGAAACAGTTATAGACCCCAGAAGAGCCATGATTTTTTAACCCAATCTTGTTGGGTGGAACCTTTTGATTGAGTGTTTCCATGGAGATATGACTTACCCAACTGTGGGTGATTAAATTATTTCCATGGAGATGTGACCCTGCCCATTCTGGGTAGGTCTTCATTGGTTCACTGAAATACTTAAGAGAAGCTAAGAGCTGACACAGACACTGATGCTTGGAGATGCTTGGAGATGGAGACAGAAAGATGTTTGGAGATGCTAAGCTAAGAGTTGAAGCCCAGAGTTTGCCCCAGAGAAGCTAAGAGATGACTCCCAGATGCTTAGAAAGAAAAGCCCTGGGAGAACAAGCAAAGATGCAAAGGAGCTGAGAGAAAGAAGCTAAGAGAGACAGAAGCCCAAGCAAGGATGCCCAGAGGCTTAGAGAGGGCAGCTGAGAGACACATTTTGGAGGAAGCCATTTTGAAACACAACCTGGAAGCAAAGGATCAACAGATGCTGGCCATGTGCCTTCCCAGCTGATGCCTTAGTTTGGACACTTTTATGGCATTAGAACTTCAGATTTGTAACTTAATAAATCCCCTGTATAAAAGCCAATCCATTTCTGGTATTTTGCATAATGGCAGCATTAGCAAACTAGAACAGGGGTTTATTAGTTCACAAATTTACAGTTCTAAGGCCATGAAAATGTCCCAGTTAAGGCATCAATAGGTTGATACTTTCTCTGAAGAAAAGCTGATGGCACCTGGGGTTCCTCTGTCACATGGGAAGGCACATGGCCAGAGTCTACCAGTCTTCTCCAGGCAGTTAGCTTCTGGTTTCTGTTGTTTTCTCCAAAATGTCTCTGGGCATTTTATCTTAGATTCTCTCTCTTAGCTCCTGTGCATCCTTGCTTGTTTCTCTGTAAGTGCCTGGGGGTCCTCTCTTAGAACCTCTGGGGCAAATTCTGGATTTCATTTCTTAGCTTGTCTCCTGGTTCTGGTTTCAATGGCTGTCTCCAAAATGTCTCTGGGTTTTTTCTCTGTAAGCATCTCTGGTTTCCATTGCTTTCTCAAAGTTGTCTCTGGACTTCTGTCTTAGCTTCTCTGTGTTCTTCTGCTTGTTTCTCCCAGGGTGTTTCTGTCTCAGCATCTCTGAGCTCTCTTCAAAATGTCTCTGTCTTGTATCCTTTCATAGAGGATGTCAGTAAAGATGATTAAGACCCACCTTGAATGGGTGGGGTCACATATCCATGGACATAAGGCAATCAAAAGTTCCCACCCACATTTGGGTGGGTCACATCTCCATGGAAACAACCTAATCAAAAGGTCCCACCCACAATAGGTCTGCCCCCACAAGAGTGGATTAAAAGAAGGTGGGGCTTTTCTGGGTACCTAATAGATTCAAACCAGCACAGTTATCCATTGTGATAGGTAGTGCACCTTGTCAGAGAAAAGAATTCCCCTCTGTCAGATTTTTAGGTATTTACCCAGGTTTTGCCAATCCTGCCACCACTGGGTTACAGCTTGAGGAATACAGCTTGTCTTAGGGTAGGGCCCTCAGAAAAATGAGGATCTCCTCTACTCTGTATCCTGTAGGGATTCCCCTTCCAACCTCTTGAACCAGAAAGAGGGTCTTTTATTAGAGCTCTTTCTGTCCATACTTCATGTGCAATTCTCTAATTTGGGCTGCCTTTCTGTCCAGGATGGTAGAGCAGTTCTAGTTTCCTTCCTCAATCCTCCTGATATCAATTCCTTTTTTTAAAAAAAGTATACTTTTTATTTTATAACAGGCTTTTATTTACATAAAGTTGTGAAGACTGTACACCCAGTTTCTTCTACTATTAACAGTTTACCTCATTATGGTACCTGTGTCACAATTGATAAACCAATATTTTCTTAGTTTGTACCTAATTTCCTTTTTCTATTCCATGATTCTATCCAAGATACCACATTACATTTCATTGTCATGTCTCCTTCAGCTCTTCTTGGCTATAACAATTTCTTTGACTTATCACTGTTGATGTTAACCTTTATCACCTGGTAGATGGAGTATGCAAACAGATTGAAATGTAGATCTACAAAAACAAATGACGAGCTTCAGTTATAAAATTCTTCATTGGCTTTTTCCCTCTTCTTTCAACAATTTACAGATATCTCTCAGTTGTGTTATACTGAGTGAAAATAAAGCCAATTTGAAAAGGTCACATACTGTTTGAGCATCTGCTGTAATTATTACCTTTGCTTCACTGAAGAAATATTATTCATTATTATTTCCTCAAGATTTTGTCTTTATCTTATTTTTTCCAGCACCTTGGGTATTATGTATCCTTTTCTTCTCCTGTTTAGGTTTCTTTGTTGTTGTTTTTTTTTTCCTTCACTAATTTTAGAAAATTCTTGGTCATTGTCTCTTCAAATATATCTTCCACCATAACATAATTTCTGTTTAGATTGATTGTAAAGGTTTGGAAATGTATGGTGGTGATGGTAGCACATTATTGTGAGTGTAATTAGCAACAATGAATTATGTAGTGAATGTGATTAAAAAGAGAAATTTTAGGCCATATATGTTACTAGAATAAAAATGAAAAGATAAAACGTAGGACTGCATAACCCAGCGAACCCTATTGTAGATGATGGACTATAGTTAATGGTACATGTATAAGAGTGTACTTTCATGAATTATACAAATGTACTACACTAATACAAGGTGTTATTAATAGGGTGGTATAAGGAAAAATATACCTAATGTAAACTGTGGACTTTAGTTAATAGTAGTATTTTAATATTTTTTCATCAGTTGTAACAAAAGTACCACACAAATACAAATTGTCAACAATGGGGGGGTGTATATGGGAATGCTGTATTTTTTACATGATTTTTCTGTAAACCTCCAAATTCTCCAATTTAAAAAAATAAAAAAAGATATTAGGACACATGTCATAGGCCTGTGTATTGGGTGCTTTAAATGAGGTAATCCATGTAAATTGTTTCACACAGTGCCTAGAACATAAAATCTCTCCATAAATGCTGGCTACTATTGTTACAAAAATAGTACAATTATAAAAAGTGCTATCATCAATTGTAACAAATATTCCACACCAATGCAAGGTGTTGGGGGTGGAATGGTGTATGGGAATCTTGTATTTTATGTTTGATCTATAAACCCACAACTTCTCTAATAAAAAATAATACCACAGACTTTTGCTTTTCTTATCCAATTTTCATATATTTTCTTGAATAGTTTCTTCGTCATTTGTTGTTTGCCCTTAGGGCCATTTCCAAAGGCTTTAAGTGGTTGTTTTTTTCTTAATAGTTTTCACAAGTTTCAATGGGGAACAAGTAAGTGGAGCTCCTCACACTGTTGTGCCGGAAGTTGAATTCTCTCCTTCATATGTTTTGTTACCTTTTTATTATAGAACCATATATACAACTCAAAATTTCCCATTTTAGCCACTTTCAAGTGTACAGTTCAGTGGAATTAATTATTATATTATACTATATAATATAATATAGTATAATATATTATTATAATATATAATATAATATAGTATAATATATTATTATATTATTATAATTGATAATGTGCTACCATCATCATCATTCATGACCAAAACTTTTTTATTATCCCAAAAAGAAATGATGTACCTATTAAGCAACAGCTCTCCATTCTCCCCACCCTGGCCCCTGGTAACCTCTAATCTACTTTATGTCTCTACGAATTTGTTTATTCTAAGTATTGCACATGAGTGTAATCATTGTCCATTTTTTGTCTAGCCCATTTCACTCAACATGAAGTCTTCATTATATGCTATAATTTTTTAATCATTCTCCTATAGATGGCCTTTAGGTTGCTTCCAAGTTTTTGTCACTGCAAACAGTATTGCAGTAATCCACCCCTCCACCCCATACATGTGTCCTTATATCCTAGGAAACTTTATTTTGGTGGGAATAATTTACAGATGCACAATCAATGGGCTAAAGCATATGTGTGCAGTGTCAATAACTCAACTTCCGAATTGAAACCAACATGTCATCAGATGTCCTCTCCGATTTGACATCCAATTTTTTAAAAACTATTTTTTATCCAATATCTTTTCTTCACTCCATGCCTTCAAATTTTTTTTTATTGGAGCAGTTGTAGGTTTACAGAAAAATCATACAGTAAATACAGAGTTCTCATAGACAACCCCCCCCCCCATTTTAGTTAATATCACATTGACCCTGGCAGTTTGGATTTGAAGTTTGACTGCCATGTGGCTGGCTGATAGTATTTCCCTTGCTGACAGTCAAACCTTCTGATAAGAGAGGTAACACCCAACTGAGCTCATTGCAGACTGCTGTCATTTACTTATTGAAATGTGAAACAGGTTTGAAATCTACACCCAGACTGGGTCTCTATTGTGAGGCAATCATTTACTTTTAGAGGAGCTTTTGAAACTTTTTAAAGCCTATTCTTCTATCAAAGAGATCATCTTCTGTGTTGCTTCCCACTGTGCCTGAATCCTTGCAAGACTGAACCCACCTTTAGGGAAGTGCTACATGGGACTATTATGTGATTTGGACCACTCTTCTTGTCCATTTTATGAATTTTCCCCATCCTTTACTTGAAATACGTATATTTGACCTTGGAGAAGTCATATTGTTTCATTTCCTCAGTGAGTTTATACTTACCCTAGTGGGAATTATCTGTTTGAGTGTTTTACTTGCCTGCCTTTAATTCAGTTCCCTATCAGATTCACTGGAGCTCAGGAAAAACGACATTTATCAAAGAATTAAGCATGCCACATGCTTATTCAGATCAAACTAAGAATATGCAAATTGAATGTACCCTGCAGAATAAGGCAAGCATCACAATTTCTTTAGCCATTCTTAGAGCTTCCATTTTCAAGGGCACCACCAATCAAGAGGACAGAACTCCTTGGATTGTTTGTATGAGTTGGGGCTCCAGGTGTGCTCCTATTTGCAAAGACTGAGAATTAAATGATACAGTGAAGGGAGAGAAAAGCCTCATCTTCAGAACTTTATCCAATTATAGCAAATGTTATTGGCTCAACCTTAATACTAATTCCCTAATTTGTCTACTTCTCACCCCACCTACTCTTAACACCCTGGCCCCAGCCACCATTAACTCTCACCTGGACTATTGCAATAGTCTTCTTAATGAAATCACTGCCTTTCTCTGGTGACAGACTAATGTTAACACTATAACTAGGGCAATCCTTTAAAAAACTAAGTAGGAGCTCAATATATATCTCTTAAATGACAAAATTAATTATCTTGTTTAGAGACAAAATTATATGAGAGAAATGGGGCAAATCTTGAGCTCACTGACACAGTGGTTTGTGTCCTTTTGACACACAACATTAATAAACAATGAATTGAGAATTTAGTCAGACTGAAAGCTCCAAATATGCCAGCCCTCCCCCAATCCCTATAACATCTCAAGGCAGGATAGCCAACCATGGTCAGATATCTCCATTCTGGCTTTCCTTATTTCTCCTTCCCAGCTAGCTGAGTTAGGATGACTCTGATAATTCAACTTGATTCCAGATTCTGGGCCAAGTTAATGACCCCACTCCCTATGAAACATCTATATGTGGGAAAGAGGAAGAGCATATGTCTCCACCTATTTGATATAAACAATCAGGATTTAGGCACTTAAGCATGAGGCACCCTGGAGTTTGGTCATAGCCTACTCAGAATATCAGGAGAAGAGGGCAAAAACAGAAGCAGCAGGCCTGAGAAGTTTGTCTCCACATCCATCCACTCTAATGACCAGCCATACTCCTTCTAGGGTGTTATGTACCAAGGTGGTACATGGAAAATCATTTTAACTTTGTGCACTCTTAAAATCTTTGTGAAAGCCTCTCTCTCTGAGAACCAGCCTAGTAAAGAGCTTTTGCTGGACTCCAAATTAGTGATACATGTTGTAGCCAATAAAATCACCTGTATTTCTGTCAACCAAGTAGTCTCATTCTTCAATTATATTATTCCTTGGGCTTGTAGTCCTCAGCTTCAAGGTCAGAATGAGTCCTGAAAGTCATTGCAATCTCCTTTTTCTGGAATAAAATAAAATATATATACATATATATTTATATTATTTGTGCATAGTAACATCAGCTTATTTCAGTGAGATAATGTTAAATCTAGTATGTTGGAATCTGATTTTTCACTCTGTAATTCTGTGGATGTCTTTCATGTCAAAACAGACATAACAGCCTTTTTAAATAACTTCAGAGTATTCCTTGAGTGGATGTATCATAAATGGATTCAAACTACTCATCTCTTTATGGAAAATTAAGTCATTTCTATTAGCCCCCTCTTATACACAAGGCTGTGATAAATAGCCCCTACATGTATATCCTGGCTTGTTTGTCCTGTAATCTCCATGAGACAAATTCTTAGAAGTATAATCATCTGGATCAAAAGGTATGTGTATTTTATATTTTGAAACACATATTGCTAGATAGCCTTCCAGAAGGGTTGCACCAATTTACACAACCATGTAGAGAATGTCTATTTTCCTACACATTTCCTAACACTGTTGTACTATTAATCTTTTTCACCCTTGCTAAATATATACATATATTTGTGTCTTAGATTGCTAGTGAAGATGTGAAGTTGACCATCTTTTCATATATTTTTGCCATTCATGTTACTTCATTTATGAATTGATTCTTCATGTTCTTTGCCAAGCTTTTTATTGTGGCTGGCTTTTGCCTTTTTGTTTTGCTGCCTTTGTAATGAATGCATGTTCAACTTCTCTTCTGTCCAATCCTAATTTCTCTCTTCCCACAAACGTTGACCTGGAGAGTATTCTCCAATAAACCTCTTCCATTTCAGAGTCTGCTTCCTGGGGAAACCGATTAGCTACAGTTGGTGGCAGGAGTGGTTTAAGAAACCAAACTCTATAATGGGATTTTTAGTTGGATCACTTCATCTCTCTTACAAGTGGGCTGGCAATGAGAACCTCATCATGAGTGGCAGGTGGAGCACTTGAAAGCAGTGCAATTGAAAACATTCACCAATGGTAAATTGAGATGGTATTCCAGTGGAAGAAAGTGCATAGTTTGTCCAAAATATCAGGTGTTTCAGAAATTCAGGGAAATAATAAATACAAAAACAATGGATGGGTGACTGTTGCTGGGCACAATCAAAATACTGTAGAAAGACAATCAAAGGCTGAAGTCACCAATTAAATTTAAGTATATTCAAAGGTAAGTCACCAATTAAAGGTAACTATAAAAACCAGAGAATCTCCTTGGCAGCATATAAAGAGACTCTCATCTTCAGTTCAGATGGCAGGCAGGAAAAGCTGATTATCAGAACCAGGACTTGATTATAAGAGACAAGTATTAGATTCTAAACTTCTGGAAGTCAGATTTTTCACTCTGACTTCTACATGCCAGGGCACAGGGCACAGGGCTTCTACATGCCAGGGCACAGACTGGGCTGGAGTGGGACCCTGAGACATGGACTAGGGGCATATATGTTGATATACTCAAACATCTAGATTCCCCAGATTCCCCTGAACTTCCTAGGCCTGCAGAAGTTGTGCATTCTTCCCTGTTAAAAACTAGTACTCCTTACTCTCTTGAAGGTCGGGGTCTCTGCCTTGAAAAACAACATGCATCACCCTCAAGATCTGCCCCCACTTAAACTTCCATATACCAGAGCAATAACTAGAGCTAAGGCACAACATAACCTGGTCAATGAAGTGCTGGATCTGCCAATAAATGTAACAGACTGTGCTTCAAAGGCACTACAAGATCTAGCCAATGTATACCAAGAGGAACTTCAGAATATATATGGGATTGGGTTCTGAGAGTGCTGGATCAATGGAAGCAGAGCATAATGTTGGAAAAGGGAGATTTTATTGATAAAAGAACACACTCCTGTAATACAAGATTTAACTTCCTGTCAAGGACCCTGGTATTCAGGGTTAACATGGTGTTAGGATGGCTCTTAGGAGCATGAAGAAGGTGATGCCCCACACTAAGTCAAGTTGAAGTTCCAGAAATGTCAAGATAGACAGTGGAAGAAGGGATTAAAATGCTCAGACAAGTAGATATAGAAGACTGGCTATATTTCATAAAGCCAGAAAACCCACCCAAATGACTTTGTTCCATGGGAGATCCAGGAGGACACTCTGTTTACCAAAACAGGAAGGAGTGAACTCATACAAGGGGAACAAGCAGCACCAAGAAGTTCAGTGGTGGCTGTCTGAAGGCCAGGGTTGACAGTAAAAGATGTTGTTACAGAATTGGGCTCCCGTTAGCAGTGGGGATAATAGGATCCGAAAATGACAGAGATCAGGTGATGGTGCTTAACCATCAGAAGCAAGGTGTGCACAATTATCAAAGAACAAGTAACAAGATCAGAGTATCAGTAAGGGGTGCTGACTTGAAGAGGGCTATGAAGATAGTTATTAAAGGAAAGAAGTCCTAGCATCAATATCCAAGGATATTGCTCCATCTGCACAACCAAAATAAATCAAATTTGGATGATCAGGAGGATGAAGGCCAAACCAATAAAAAGTCATGATCACTTTCCCAGTTTTTAGATGTCAGCCATTGTTCAAACCCAGAACCTCTTCACTGAGGAGAGGGCAGATTCCCAGGAGGAAGGTTTCTGTATCACCATGGCTAATACATACAGTAATGATGCCCTTAGTCTTCCCCTAAAGGTGACTACAGCCATTTAATCAGGTAACTTCACGCTGAGGTAAAGGAAAGATCCAATTTTGAGGACTGTTGGACACAGGGTCCGAGTTGACATGGATGTGAATGGAGGCCTGGTAATAAATGGAGTCTTGGCCCAGGACTGGTTCACAATGGGACCACGGGGTCCATGGTTCCATCCAGTTGTCATTCTCAAGGTGCATAAGTGGATAATGTTAATGGACACTTTTGGTAGTTCACAGAGTGTTCGTACTGGTTCCTTGGCTTGTGGGGTAAGAGTTATTCTATTGGGTAAGGCCAAATGGAAGCCCCTGAAACTGCCCTCCCCACACTGGCCAAAATAGTGAATATAAAAGAATATCACTGGAGAGAACCTAAGATGGTGGCTGGGTGAGACAGGGCAAAATACACCTCCGTGAAAAATACTAGATAAAAACCAGAAAGTGAACCAGAACACCAGTTTCAGCAATGTACCAGCTGGACAAGGTCTGCTAAAACCACAGGGACAGTGCCCTTGGTGAAACCGGGAGTCTGCATTCTGAAACAAGTGAGTAAGCCAGCTGTCCTAGTTTGCTAATGCTGCAGAATGCAAAACACCAGAGATGGATTGGCTTTTATAAAAAGGGGGTTTATTTGGCTATACAGTTACAGTCTTAAGGCCATAAAGTGTCCAAGTTAACACATCAGTAATCAGGTACCTTCACTGGAGGATGGCAAATGGCGTCTGGAAAACCTCTGTTAGCTGGGAAGGCATGTGGCTGGCGTCTGCTCCAAAGTTCTGGTTTCAAAATGGTTTTCTCACAGGACATTCCTCTCTAGCAAGCTTGCTCTTCTTCAAAACATCACTCACAGCTGCACTCCGTTCAGTCTCTTTGAGTCAGCACATTTATATGGCTCCACTGATCAAGGCCCACCCTAAATGGGTGGGGTCATGCCTCCATGGGAGTATCCCACCAAAGTCACCACCCACAGCTGGGTGGGGCACATTCCAAGCAAATCTAACCAGCACCAAAACGTCTGTCCCACAAGACCACAAAGATAATGGCATTTGGGGGACACAATACATTCAAACCGGCACACACGGGGTCCATGGTTCCATCCAGTTGTCATTCTCAAGGTGCATAAGTGGATAATGTTAATGGACACTTTTGGTAGTTCACAGAGTGTTCATACTGGTTCCTTGGCTTGTGGGGTAAGAGTTATTCTATTGGGTAAGGCCAAATGGAAGCCCCTGAAACTGCCCTCCCCACACTGGCCAAAATAGTGAATATAAAAGAATATCACTGGAGAGAACCTAAGATGGTGGCTGGGTGAGACAGGGCAAAATACACCTCCATGAAAAATACTAGATAAAAACCAGAAAGTGAACCAGAACACCAGTTTCAGCAATGTACCAGCTGGACAAGGTCTGCTAAAACCACAGGGACAGTGCCCTTGGTGAAACCGGGAGTCTGCATTCTGAAACAAGTGAGTAAGCCAGCTGAAAGCCCCGTGGCCGCGCTGTGGTGTGGGGGAAACTGGGGGTTGGCATTTGGAGACAGACTAGTTCTTTAAAAAAAAAAAAAAACCCAGGAGCAGCTGCAGTTACGACGGGGAGAACCGCGCAGTGAAGCACGGCAGGAGTGGGCTGTGCCAACCTCTCGGTGTCTGGCGTGGAGGGTAGACTGCTGCTGATTACCTCAGGGCCAGGAGGTAGAGGGGAGAGCCAAAAGGAGAAAGAAACCATGCTGCTTGCAGCAGGCTCCCCGGCAGGCTGGAGACACTCCTCCCTGGGGCCATAACCACAGCCCAGAGCCACGCCAGGAAACCCAGTGTGACGGGGAATGTATCCCATGGCACCGTGCACACGCCACAATATTGGCCGTGGACAGTGGCCTTGGGTGCATACACAGCTGGTTGTCCCGGAGCTGGGAAGACGGAGCTGTGTGAAAAGGGGGGGTTGAGACACCCCATTCAGCCATCTTTGCATCAGGCTGGGAGCGCCCCTGCACGGCCTGGCAGCCCGGGGCTTCCCTTGAGGGATGGCGCACACTTGTGATGTAGCACAGCCTTCCCTCAGCAGAGGTCCTGGAAGATCACAGCTGAGAAGGGGGGCCACTTGGAAAACCCAAGGACGCTACGTCAATGCTGAGACTTGTGGGTCAGCAGCAGAGAATATCTGGGGCAAAACTGAAATGAAGGCTTAGACTCTTGCAACAGCCTTGAATCTCTGGAAACACCTGGGAGGTTTGATTATTAAAGCTGCCCTGCCTCCCTAACCACCCAGACACACGCCCCACAAGTTGTATTTTTTACAACTTGAAAGAACCCTATCAAGCAAAGCAAATGCCAAGAGGCCAAAAACAACAGAAAATCTTAAAGCATATGATAAAACCAGATGATATGGAGAACCCAATCCCAAACACCCAAATCAAAATATCAGAAGTGACACAGTACTTGGCGCAATTAATCAAAGGACTACAATCAAAGAATGAGAGCATGGCACAGGATATAAAGGACATGAAGAAGAACAAGGCACAGGATATAAAGGACATAAAGAAGACCCTAGAAGAGCATAAAGAAGAAATTGCAAGAGTAAATAAAAAAATAGAAGATCTTATGGAAATAAAAGAAACTGTTGGCCAAATTAAAAAGACTCTGGATACTCATAATACAAGATCAGAGGAAGTTGAACAATGACTCAGTGCCCTAGAGGACCACAGAACAGAAAAGGAAAGAACAAAAGAAAGAATGGAGAAAAAATAAAAAAAATCAAAATGGATCTCAGGGATACGATAGATAAAATAAAACATCTAAATTTAAGACTCATTGGTGTCCCAGAAGGGGAAGAGAAGGGTAAAGGTCTAGAAGGAGTATTCAAAGAAATTGTTGGGGAAAACTTCCCAAACCTTCTACACAATATAAATACACAAAGCATGAATGCCCAGCAAACTCCAAATAAAATAAATCCAAATAAACCCACTCCAAGACATATTCTGATCAGACTGTCAAATACTGAAGAGAAGGAGCAAGTTCTGAAAGCAGCAAGAGAAAAGCAATTCACCACATACAAAGGAAACAACATAAGACTAAGTAGTGACTACTCAGCAGCCACCATGGAGGCGAGAAGGCAGTGGCATGACATATTTAAAATTCTGAGAGAGAAAAATTTCCAACCAAGAATACTTTATCCAGCAAAACTCTCCTTCAAATTTGAGGGAGAGCTTAAATTTTTCACCGACAAACAAATGCTGAGAGAGTTTGCTAATAAAAGACCTGCCCTACTTCAGATACTAAAGGAGCCCTACCGACAGAGAAACAAAGAAAGGAGAGAGAGATATAGAGAATTTTAACAGACATATATAGAACCTTACATCCCAAATCACCAGGACACACATTTTTCTCTAGTGATCATGGATCTTTCTCCAGAATAGACTATATGCTGGGACATAAAACAAGCCTCAATAAATTAAAAAAAAAAAACAAAAAAAACAATTGAATATATTCAAAGCACATTCTATGACCACAATGGAATACAAATAGAAGTCAATAATTTTTGATTTGTAACTCCACTATTTACTTCCTACATGATATAAAATACACAAACTCTAATGACAAATCAGTGGTTTTGGACTCAATGTAAAATATGTAATTTTTGACAAGAGCTATATAAAGGTGGGGGAATGGAGGCGTATAGGAACATAGTTTATGTGTCCTATTGAAATTAAGTTGGTATCAAAGAAAAACAAGATTGTTATGGATTTAAGAGGTTAAATTTAAGCCCCACGGTAAACACAAAGAAATTATCAGAGAATATGACCATAGAGATGAAAAGTAGAGTATGGGTTATGAGAAGTGGGGGAAGGGGCAATGGGGAGTTAAGAAATGAGTGTACGGTTTCTGTTTGAGGTGACAACATTCTAAATGTGATTAATCCCACTAATGGAATGCTAGGGAGGGGGTGGAATGGGAAGATTTAGGCTGTATGTATGTTTCCAAAATTGGAAAAAAAAAGTCTAAATAGATGACATTCGAATGCCAAGGATGATCCTGGATGGGATCTGAGGATGGAGGACAAGAGGCTCAAAGGGACACAGTTGAGACATAAGAAAAAAAATAGGAAATATAGAATGTAAGCTTTGTATCAGTGTTGAATTTCTTGAACTTCTTAGCTGCACTTAATGGGATTGCATAAAAGAATGTTCTTGTTCATGGGAACTGTATATGTGAATTATATTGTTTTTTTCAAGGATGTGTGCAGGTTGCTCTCATATGTTCAGAAGACATAGCAGTAGATGATGGATGATAGATAGGGAGGGAGGGAGGGAGGGAGGGAAAGAAAGAAATGGTGATGTGACAGCCTGCTGAAGTTGGTGGATTGGGGTATCGGGGGAGGGGGGTCAGAGTATGCTGAAGTTCTGTGTATGGGGTTTCTATTGTTTTTGCAACTGTTCTATAACTTTAAATTTATTTCAAAATAAAATTTAAAAGAAAGAAAAAAAAAGATTATCACTGCGATGGTTAAGTTCATGTGTCAGTATGGCCTGGTTATGGTGTCCAGTTGTTTGGTCAATCAAGCATTGGCCTGATTGTTACTGTGAGGATATTTCATGGATTTAAATGGTCAGTTGATTGCAGCTATGGCTAATTACATCTGCAATCAACTAAGGCGATTGTCTTCAGCAATGAGAGACGCCTCATCCAGTCAGTTGAAGGGCGTAAAAGGAGAAGTGACGATTTCAGCAGTCAGAAGAGAAAACTTCCATCTCCACTTCAGCCAGCCAGCTTCTTCATTGAAGTCCCCAGCTTGTGGCCTGCCGTAAGGAATTTGGTCCTGCCCATCCCCATAGTTGTGTGAGCCAATTCCTATAATAAATCTCATAATATTTACATATGTATATATATATATATATATATATATATATATATCCTGTTGGTTCTGCTTCCCTGGAGAATCCTGACTAATACAATCATACTCTAGTGATCTTTGTATCACATGTTAATGCTTACCAGATAGAATCCACCACAGAAGAGATATATATTGGCTAGGGTTCCTAGGGAAGGAGACAATAAGATGGAATTAGATACCCAAGAGTTTTACTGCAGGAAATGCCTTTGAAAGATAAAGGGGAGGGAGCAGGAGGAGGCAGAGAAAGCCTTCATACTGTGATAAGTTCTGATACCTGTGAAAAGAGATGGGAAAGCAAGGATTAGTAGGAAGTGCCTCAGACTGCAGGATGGGTCTGACAAGGTCTTAGCCCAGGCTTTGGGGAGCCCCAGAACAAAGATTGCTCATTGGAGCAGTCTTGAATTTGGCAGAAGTGGCCATACTTTAGTACCTCTGCTGTGCTCAGTAGGTGGCTAGGAGCAACTCATGGAAAGTGGCCTCAGTGTGAATGCTGCAGTGGATCCTGAAAGTGAGGCAGTTGGAGGCTATAAGCTAACTACACTGCTCACTGCAGGCTCTCTTTTGAAGGGGATCTGAGTGGCACACCTCCATGGCTGCCACAGTCCACCTCCTGCAAAACACAGGTGCACTTTTCCATGAATGTTTAAGGAGAAAGCTACTCCTTGGTTCTCATGGGGCTCTCCTCTTGAGGGGAATTTTAAAAAGGGAGGTTAGTGGTATGAATTATAGTCCTCCACTGCTGTTTATCTTAGGGCTGCAACTGCTCCTCACTGTCTACCTCATCCCCTATAAATTTTAAGTCCCCTTGTCCTCACCTCTCACCTTTGTAGGTCTTGGTGGCTTAATTGGTGGTGTGGCCCAAACCTTCATTCTTGAGGGTCTGAGTCCCTGGTAATTATACCTTTCTCAGTTCAGGGTTATTGTATATGTATATCCACTCTGTTCATGTGCTCATCATGCCAGTTCCAGGGTGGCTGATGATGAAGACTGGGAAAGGTCAATTGGCTGAGTCATTTTATCTACTTGGTTGTTTAGTGCTTCTTCCATGTAGACACACTCTGGTGATAAAAACATCTTCACACATTACCCCAATTCCCATATGCTCATCCATATGCTTCTATCCCAGACCTCATTGTCTCTGATATTCCAATATCCTTTTCCTTCCAAGATCCTGACTAGTTATTGCCTAGCAGCTATATACATATGAGAAAAGAATATACATATTCTTTTCTTGCTATCTTCTCACCCTGGGTCACACAAAGTTGATGACCTGGTGCACCATTGGAAAAATTTCCCCTTTCCACCATCTTTTAAGGTCATCCCTCAGTGTGACTGCAATGCAACCTCCATCCTTTTACAGTTTGCACCCACATATTGAATCCAATTTATCTATGAACCTTTTTTCTTCTCATTTAGCTGTTTATACAGCAATCCCCAAATGGCCATTGGTATGAGGTGGTGGAGAGGAGCTGGGGCAATTGCAACATAGCTTGCTCTGTCAGCTTACTCTTGCCCTCTGGTGTTGCACAGGCTCAATCTAAGATGGACTGCTAATGGATCAGTCTAACTTTATTACTTAGTGGGTCTGAAAAACCAGCTCCCAGACACACGGTGTCCCATGGTCAAGCATTCTGCCTCTACCAAGGCCCAGAAACACACCAGAACCTAGAAAGGCATATAGTTCTCTGAGGCAGATGGCTCTAGAAGCCGGAGGGTCTGCATAGTGATTCTCCTACTGGGGCGTGCCTGAAACCTTACACTGCATCTTTTCCACCACTGACCTCTCTGACACCATAGGGTCTGTTGGGGCATATGGTCTCAGCAGTTGCTTGTACTGCAGCCTGGAATCTCTGCAGATCCTTTTCCTGCACTAAGCCTCTCTCAAAGCTTTCAGCCTTCTGTTTCACCCGATATATAGATCAAAACACTATCCTTAGGGGAGGGATGCTTTGCTTCCAGAATCCAAAGAGCCTTATCAGGGCCTCTACTTCCTTCTTTTGGTGGGGAATTCAAGATGTGGCAATTTGTCTTTTACTTTAGGAAGGGATATCCCAGCCTGACCCTGACCACTGAACACCTAAATACTTCACTGAACTGGCAGGTCACTATATCTTAATAGGGTTTAATCTCCCACCCTGTGGAATGTCTGTCTTTTATCAAGACCTCTAGCATATTAGCCCTGTCTTGCCCTTTCTGCCAGATCAGCATGATGCTGCTTGTGTAATGGTTCAGTGTGATGTTCTCCATGATACCCTGACAATCCAGAACTTTTCTGACTATATTATAATTGGGGTGTAAGAGTTAACATAGCCCTGGGCAAAACTGCAAATAAATGTTCTTGTCCAGCCCCACAGTTTTTGATCCCCTTTTCAAATTGAAATGGAAAAGTGGCCATTTGCTAAATCAGTTGCTGTGTACTGTGTACGTGAGGCTTTATTAACCTACTCTAACAACAAGATGGTACAACAGCTGTGATTTGGACTACTACTTAAGGACTATCGTGGCAATCTACAGTCATTCTCCAGGATCCATCCTGGGGGAGAAAGGCAAATTGAATGGAGATGTGGTGGGGACCACCACCCCTATGTTCTTGAGATCTTTAAGGATTACTCTAATTTCCCCACTAAGGATGCAATATTGTTTTTGATTTAGCTTTGGATGAGATAGTCAGAGGCAGGCATTTTTTAAAATTCAGTTTTATTGAGATATACTCACATACCATACAATCATCCATGGTGTACAATCAACTGTTCACAGTACCATCAAATAGCTGTGCATTCATCACCCCAATCTATTTTTGAACATTTTCCTTACACCACAAAGAATCAGAATAAGAACAGAAAATAAAAATAAAAAAGAACACCCAGATCACCCCCCCATCCCACCCTATTTTTCATTTAGGTTTTGTCCCCATTTTTCTACCCATCCATTCATACACTGGATAAAGGGAGTGTGATCCACAAAGTTTTCACAATCGTACTGTCACCCCTTGTAAGCTACATTGTTTTACAATTGTCTTCAAGAGTCAAGGCTACTGGGTTGGAGTTTGGTAGTTTCAGGTATTTACTTCTAGCTCTTCCAATACGTTAAAACCTAAAAAGCGTTATCTATATAGTGCATAAGAATAACCACCAGAATGACCTCTCGACTTCATTTGAGATGTCTCAGCCACTGAAACTTGATTTTGTTTCAAGTCTCATCCCCCTTTTGGTCCAAAACACTTTCTCAATCCCACGATGTCAGGTCCAGATTCATCCCCGGGAGTCATATCCTGTGTTGCCAGGGAGATTTACACCCCTGGGAGTCAGGTCCCACGTAGGGGGGAAGGCAGCGAGATCACCCGCCAAGGTGACTTATAGAGAGAGGGCCACATCTGAGCAACAAAGAAGCACCCAGGAGACTCTTAGGCACAATTATAAGCAGGTTTAGCAGAGGCAGGCATTTTAAGAGGTTTCCGCTTGGCTTTTCCACTATGGTAGCTCTTATCTCACAGACTGGGGGACTCAATGTGAGGGCTACTCCAACTTCTAGGTAATATCAATTCCAATTACGCACTCCAGAACTGGGAAGATGCCCGCTGTGTGGGTCTATGGATCTGGCGAGCCCTTTGTGAGCTATACTATAGCGACGACTCCATTACCTGATACCCATACACCCCCACTCTAACAAGGGAGTCTAATGATACTTTGGTTTCTTAGTATTGATGTCAGTTCAGACCCTTTGACCAATAGTCCTTGACAGGTCTGGGTATCCTCTTCTCTCCCAAGTGTATAGACACCTGAGTAAACGGCTGGAAAACCCTTTGGAGAAGGACTGGGAATGTCCTCAAAATATACACTTGTCACAGGGATCCTCCTGGAGATGTGGTCACCTCCTCAGTCAGTGGGTTCTAGTTCTGGAAAATAGGTTCAGGTCCAAGAACTGAGCAAAGCACCATGGCTTTTTATTTGGACAATTACACCCAGGTTTTTTCTTGCATTCTCCCCTTCTTCTGAAGGTAGATTTTAAGCAGCACCCTTCTTGGCTGCTCATCTATTTTTTTTCTGTTCTGCTAACCATCTCCACAACTCCCTATGGATCAAAATTCCATGACTACTGGTTATTAAGATAACTTTAGCTGCTGGCTTCTGGTGGTTAAGCACTGCCACTTGGCCTCTATTGCTTTGAGGCACCATCATACCATTGCTATTATTAATCTAAGCCCTGTGACTGTCTTTCCTATGGTCAACTCCTCCTGCAGAGGAGAGCCACTACTGAATCCTTAGTAATGCTGGTACCCCTTGCACCAATGCACTCTTCACAGTCTTGGGGATTTTGGTGTCCTCTGGGCCCTCCTGTGGAGAATAAACCTTTGACCAGACTTCTGACCTCACCTAATCTTTCCATTCAAGCATGCCCACTTCCCTCAGCCATTAATCCTTTCCTCTACCTTCTGCCATGACAATTAAGGCATTTCAGACTCATGCAGTGCTGGTCATTTCTCCAGGTTTCTAATAGCCACCCTAGCAGAGATTTTGACTCATTTTTATGGAGTTCTTGCCAGGGTGTTAAGTCTCACGTGTTGAGAAAGTTCCTCCAGGTCAATGAATTCTTTGTTATCTGTTCTTACGTTCCAGCCCTCATGATAAAGCATCCTCAAAACCAAGCCCCAGGGCTACTCCCCTGACTCCTCCTGGTACATGCCAGCTAGTTCCTATAGCTCACCTAGGATTTAATTTCATTCTTTCTTTCTTTATTGGTCATGGAAATTTCCTAGTGGATTACTCTGTGCTTTAGCTCCAATTATTGGCTTGACAGCCAGGAGCAGAAGTTGGGCCACTCCTGAATGGAGTCTTGAGGAGGAGAGGCCTCTTAAATAGTCTTCCCTTACTGGGTAAGTGCTAGGTCTTCATTGTGAGGGGTGGACCATTGCTGAGGAACAGGTAAGCTACCTAGATCAGCAGAGATACTAGTAATGGGTGAGGGGAAAGCTAGAATGGGTAGCACAGGAACACAGGATAGAGATGATGAGTACTGATGGTTAAGGCCTCAAGACCAGCTGTAGTAGCAGATGCTGCACGTTGTTTCATTAACCTTATTGCAAGTTTTCCTCATGAAAAGAAGCTCAACATAACCATGGAGAAATTGCTCCATAATTTATTATATGATGCAAATGGACTTGAGCATGGGGCAGGATGAACTATAGTGGGTGCTGTGTTGTACTTCTGAGATCTTCCTCCACCCCTGTCCCTTCAGAAGAGAAGCTCTCCTTTCTCCAGTGGCTGAGACTGTTTGGGAGGCTAACAGCTCTCAGCTGAGTCTATCGAGACATTGCCTGTGGCTGCAGATACTCTCCTTGCCCAAGTTCATGTCCCTTACAAGGTCATGCTTGCATCCAATGACTGGTCAATGCAGGGTTTAAAGACCCACCTCCTATGCCCTCATTCGTGACAACTCTGAAGGACCACCCCAACTGCAGAATTTCCCATGTGTTCAGCGGAGGTACTTGTGACTTCACTGCAGGCCAATTTCTCCTCTACTCAACCCTGATCCCCTCACCTCCCCCAAAGGAGTTGACCCTCAGAACTCCCCAATCAACTTCCTGCACTTTAATATGTCCGAGACTGCTTCCCAGAAAATCTGACCTGCAACATTGTGCCTCATCACACAGTTTTTTTTCTTTTGTTTTTATTAGTATAGACAAACTTTTCCATCTTTTCCTTTACACTTTCTGGTGTTTTATATTGTGCTTAGAAGAGCCTCTTCCCAATCCAAGAATATAAACATATTCACTTATATTATTTTATAGTATCTTTATGGCTCTCTTAAAAATTCTTAAAAATCTTTGATTCATCTGTAAATTTGATGTAAAGAGAGAAGTAGGGATTCAACTATTTATTGTTTTTCAAATGGTTAACTGGTTTTCCGTAAACTATTTATTTTAAACATTCCTTTTTCCCCAAAGCTATTGTAAAATGTAATGTGCTTTCATCCTTTTTCCAATTTCTAGGTTTCAATGCTTAACTCATTTTTCTTCCATTGTGTTTAGTAATTGAAATGCTTAAATTATGTTTTTTTTTTTTCCCTCTAAGTGCAGTGTTGGCTGCATCCCATGGGTTTTAATATCTAGGGTTTCCTCATTAATATTATTTTTTAGATATTATACCCAATTATGTTTTCAAGTTTTTCATTTTTAAAGACCTGTTTACGTGCATTTTTAACAACTTACAAATGGTAGGAATTTTATTACTTATTCCTAGCTTTATTGTAGTGTGATTAAGGAATCTAGTTTGTATTATTTCTGTTTCAAAATACATTTAAATATGAGTGTTCACATGTATTCCTTGCTCAAGAGCTAGGCTAACTTTTTTTCCTGCATCTTTCTAATATAAGTAAAAGTGAGTAATTGTTTCTATTGTTTTCAAAGGTTACTTGTAATTTGCTATGGGTTGGGATATCAGAAAATATACAGTAAAGGCATGTGGGTCCCTTATAGGTAAAGTGTCTGAGTATCAGTCTAAGGACTTTATGTCAATAATCAGGCCATTTTTGCCTTCTCCTTGCTTCTTGATGCTGTTTCTGAGTTCCCTTAGAGTTGAATGTGTCACAGGATGCCAGAGCCAACACTTTCCAATATACCTTTAGAGACTTCTCTTTTGAAAGGTGATCAACCAAGGTTTCTAAGCTTGCTCCAAGCCAAGAAATGGTATCAGGATTTTTGGGGTCTGGTCCCACTCCACTACTAACTGGTTGTGTGACAGTAGACAAATCTCTCCTCCTCTCTGTCTCAGCATCTCCATCTTTACACTGGGAGAGAGGAGCTATTCTGAGTCCTTTGGTGTCTAGGAACCTTCTGGCTGTGACTGGGTAGAGGCTGGAGTAATGGCCAAAGCAAAAAGTCCGTGGAGGGGAGCAGAGGCAAAGGAGGAAGCCAGGGAGTCTGTAGCAGGGGCCACATACCTAGCAGCCTTCTTCACTTGGGGCCCCTACCAATGGAAGAAAGGTACATGGTGCATGCTTGGAAGGTCTGGGCATCATGGATGGGAGAGGGGAGCAGATAGACAAAAGTTTGGGTCATTGATTTACGATTTAAAGCCTGAGCTGAGAACGAGTTTGGGTGCACAAGAGATCAGTGACAACTTCCATACTTTGCTGATATATTTATTCATATATTTAGTATTTCCCCTTTACAGATGATGGTGTCAAAAAGCAGATGGATCCCCACCCTACCCATACACCAATAAAATACAAACACAGATTTCAATCAGCATATACAAGCA
Organism: Choloepus didactylus; assembly: GCF_015220235.1. NCBI lineage: Eukaryota > Metazoa > Chordata > Mammalia > Pilosa > Megalonychidae > Choloepus > Choloepus didactylus. Next base: position 190,109,625 of record NC_051334.1, on the reverse strand, counting down.
TTGAGGCATGTCCAAATTCACCTCACTGGGTTACCAGAGCCAGGAGAGGTTTGATCTTGGGGACAGTCTGAGCATCTCAGGCCCAGGAATTAAGTAGGCCAAATGCTATAGAATCAAATCATGGTGAACAGAGCTGCATAGCCCTGTCACATGGTCTGGAAGGTGACAGTGGGCTCCTGGGTAGCCTTCAGTATGATCCACAGTACAGGAGAAATCTGTGCCTCAGGGTTCTCATCTGCAAAGAAGGGATAAGAATCCTGCCCTGAGTGTATCACAGGGCTATAATGAGGCTCAAAATAGAAATATTTTGTCAAAAGTGATTTGCAAAAGGTTAAGTGCCATACAAATTTCAGGGAATTCAATTGATTGATTGTGATTGCGAGATTGCCCCAGGGTTAAGAGCAGACTGGCTCATGGGTCCAGGGGCCAAGGAAGTTACAGAACTGCTATGCTGTACCTTAGGTGCACACCAACCACTGGTGGGTAATACTCACTGCAAGACAGAGTTGTCTTAGTTCCTTGGTCCCCAGAAGTCACCACAGCCTAGCACCTGGGCCAGGGCTGGGAAAGTCACAGGGGAAGTTACAGAAGGGTTCACAGGGGTCAAAGAGAAGAAGGGGACGTTCAAAGCAGGGGGCCGTTAGTATCATCACACACAAAAACAGATACCCACTTGATGGAGGGCATTGAATTGATAGCGAGGATGAAAGATGAGGGGATGGGGTGGAGAGGGACGTGTCACAGCAGCAGCCAAAATAGTCAATGGCTGGCTTCCCACTGCCTAAAGGGAGAATGCCAGTTGTCTATCTATCTGAAGGAGATGGGAGGGCAAAGAGAGAGAATCAAGAATATAATAATCTGACCTAAGGACAGGGTCCTCTCATGCTATTATTCTGCTACCTAGCATCTTAAGGAGGTGTCAGGAAAGGAAGCTGAAGCCAGAGTGGACCCAAAGACCCTCAAAGGCAGTGGTGGGGTTTCTGAAAAAAAAGGTAGTGGGTGTCAATACTGCTGGGAGATAGCTAATCAACTCATCTGTGTACACAATTTTAGGGAGCTGGTTACTGAGAGCCTAAGATTTTGGAGGGTAGAGAGGTGGACCATTTTACTTGAAATGGGCTGCCAAGGAGATTAGTGAATGGGCCAGGTAGGGGAACAGGATTTTATCTGGAGAAAGAGGAAGTAAAGACTTGCTAGTTGCTCTTACTGCTGCTGCTTTCCCCCAACTCTTTTGGTAGGGGGCATGGGACCTCGCAGGGAAGTTGGCAGGGGGGGGGGGAGTGCCCTACAAGGCACCAGTTGATACCTAGAGGTAAAGGCAAATAAGCCAGTAGATCAGATTGAAGAAGAAGAAGGTCACAGGGAACAGAATGCGTGAGTAGTTATCCAGGCGATAGACGTGGATGCAAAGGCGGCCCTGCTGCCAGGTACGGCCCCTGCAGTCGGGGATCATGCAGAAGTACTTCTTGTGATTATGAAACCATTTGTGGTGGGTCAGCTCTGATTGGGTGCATGGGCTCTGGGGGCTATCTGGGCTGGGGGACCACTGGCCTGAGCAAGTCGTAGGTTCCTCTCCATCATTCCCCTCAGAGCTGATGATGTTGCAAACAAAAGCCTCCTGATTCTTACGGGCACGGGCACGGGCACGGCCATGGCCACGGCCACGGAAACGCTGAAATGAACAAGGGAAGAAGGGAGAAAATGCAAAGGAAGATGAGCCAAGCCTAGCTGCTGGCTCCTGTCCACCTCAGAATTTTCTGGGGACTGTCCTTGGCATACTGTTTCTTACCCCTAGAACACAAACCATCACATCGGGAAGTTTATTCAGCTCCCCTCCCCTCACCCAACAGCTCCAAGTAAGTCCCCATCATTCAATGAGCTGGCCACCTATGTGCCACAAGCCCTTTTGCCTCACTGATATGCCTATAAATGCCAAAGCTCTGCCACCACTCCCATACCCCAGTCATACATAGCGAAGTTTTGGAGAAGCATGGGGTTTCGTCCGGTTGTAGATCAGGAAGCTGAGCACAGCAAACTCCATCAGAGCACAGAAGCAGAAGATAAAGCAGACGGCAATGTAGCAGTCCAAGGCCGTCATGTAGGAGACACGTGGGAAATGCTTACGGGAAAAGGTGCCCAAGGTGGTCATGGTGAGTACAGAGGTGATCCCTGCAAGAGCACAACAGTGGAGCACACATCACACTCCTTACAGGACCCCAAAATCAGGCAATTCCTTTCCCTGGTAAGGCTAAATCTCAGCCTGTGTCCATGCTTATGCCTGCCTTATCACCCTTACCTAAAGAGGTCCTGGCTGCAGCAGACTCTTTCTTGATCCAAAAGGAAACCCAGGAGAGCATTGTGGTCATGGAAGAAGGGACATAATTTTGAAAGGCGACATAGCCAAACCGCCTGCTCACATTGAAGAAAAATGTCATGACCATGACACCACCTGAAAGACATTGAATACAGCATTTTGTCACAGCACTGACATGAGGGGCTCCCCCAAGCAGGACAGGCACATCAAGAGTCCCACTGTTCCACTCATGGGACCCTCACCACAGTCCTAGGATAGAGTTCAACCTGCAGAGGATCAGAAGCCCAGAGAGAACACTCACTGCAAGACCCATGGCCAGTTTAGAAGTAAGCCAGGGGACCAGAACCCTTAACCTCGTGTTTCTCAGTTTACTCTCCCCCCACCCCACATCTGTCTTTCTAGGGTAGCAGAGGAGTGTGATGACAGTGAAAACCTCATTTAGACCTCTAGATATCAGGACTACACAGCTAATGCCCAGACGGTTGACTGAGGCCTTCACATCCATGGAGATACCTTATCTAGTCAGCAGGCCACAGCTCTTACACTGAGGAAATGAGCCAAGGATGGCTTGTGCTGTTAGGATGGGGGCTGGGATGGGGAAGCAGAGTTCTTCCAGCCTTCTTTCTATGCATTTATACATTGGCAAAATGCCTTCATCAGCAGTCTTCCACCAATGGCCAAAAGAAATCACCACCCCTGTCCCAAACATCTACTGGCTCCCTGTTCCACATAAGGCCCACCATGATCTGGATCTAACTGACATCTTTCACAAACACACACACACAAACACACACACACACACACACACACACACACACACACACAAACACACCAGCCTTACCCTGAGCTAACCCTATCACATTCCTTGCAATAGCCTGCATATTCATAGCAGCATTCAAAGATTGGATTTCCTATCCTTGATCTATTGTCCTGACCCAAATTGAGTGTTTCAGGAAAATAGAACTAGATGAAAGTGAAAATTTCAATCAGCCTTCTAGATGTCAGGTCTACAGAGTATACCTCCACAAGGTGACTGAGGGCTTCACATTCAGTTGGGCATCATGTCCTTGGTCTTGACTCTCACCCTAGAAATGAATGTTTCCTACAGGACCTGATGACAACCATCCTCTCCAGTTGGCTTCTTCCATTGTACCCTCCATGATGCCTTGCGCTCTGACACATCTGTTTCCAAATGGTCTGCATGCCCATGACTTCATGGCTTGTTTGGGCTTTTCTCTGAGCCCAAAGTATTCCTTTCACTCTCAACATCTTATTGGACTTGTAATGGCTCAAATGCTGGTTCATTAGTGAAGCTTTCTGCCCTTCTACACAGCCATGCATTTCCCACAGATCCAAATGTCCACCTCAGTGATGTCACAGATTTCCTCGACCTTGAATTAGGCAGACTTTTAAACCCTTCAAGGCAGGAATCCCATGGACCCTGTGACTTGGTCCCTGCCCATCCAAACCCAGTACAACCTGGAACCCAGCAGATGCTCAGCACTCTTGCCACTGCCTGGCATCAGCTTTGTGAAGCAGACCAGAACACTGACCTGTCCATATGTCCTCCTATTTTGGAAAACAGATCACCTGCCCAGCAGGTCTGGGGTGTGGCCTGGAGCTGAGTAAGAAGAGCATCCTTTCCCACTCACCTTGGCAGCACTGGCACTCAAGGGGCAAGATGTCTCAGATTCTTCTGGGAAGAGGCAAGGAAGTGTTGTCCAGGGTCAGTGTGAGACTGCATCTAGAGAAGCAGCGTTGGGGATAGAACTCTTCCTCCAGAACTGCTGAAGGACTGTGCTCATATTTGCCCACTGGCCAGGATGTATTTATGAAGTTCCCAGTTCTCTTGCTTGGGGGTCTTGACTCCATTTCAAGACATCCCTATTTGGGAACAACCATCCTCTGCAAAATTTTGCAGAGTTTATATTTTTTGTTGCAAGAAGATTTATTTTCCTATCGAGTTTTTCTACTCTTATTTTATTTATTCCAAACATAGAAGAAACTTCTCCATTTGTCAAGACATGGAAATTTGTCTTTGAAGGCTGAGAGTAGGATACTACACACACTTTGTTCTTCATGAGCACTGGAGGAGCATGGGTAGGGGAAATAAGATATCTGAGAGTGAGGAGCTAAAGCAAAAAATAAAAAATGGTAAAGATGCTTTTCTGCTCTTATCTGCTTTGGTCAGACCACTTCTGGGCATGACACTTTCAGAGGGAAACAATTAAAGAGACTGTGTTGAGAGGACTGGGACTGGAAGGATGAGGGGTCTCAAAGCCTTAAAAAACAAGAGAAGGAACATAACATGACCCAGGGTGGGGGTGATAGTAAAGGTACTTTAATCTTGGCCCTGTGGAAGAGTGACTGGACTTAATTTAAGCTGGATAGTTTTAGGGAAAAATAACTAAATCCAATGGGTAGAAATTCCAATTTCAGATGAACAGGGAGAATTTTTTGATAGACAGAGTTTCTGTCTAGAGAAGGAAGAAACTCTCTTGCAAGATAGTGAACTCCCCAATCACTGGTAAGATTCCAACAGAGGATCATTGCCATCAGTGAAGGATGATTCATTCACTGAGGGCACAGGTGGACTCTCCTAGAGCCTCTTGAAGCAGAGATTCTCTCCTTTTTCCCCAAGTACACTCCCTACGCCCAAGGAGAGCTGGTGCTTACCTACTATCATCGCTTTGGTGATGATGCTGGCTCTGGGGCTTTGTAGTCACTAGGGTACCATTTTGAAACAATGCACAATCACCTACTAAATGGAATCACTAGTGATTTGAAAACCCCTGGGCCTTGTCTCTTCTGCAACTTTTGCTGATGGGTCCCCTGCCCAGGAAAATTGAGGTGCAGAAAAGCAACAGGAAGGCCCATAGCTAGCTGACAGAAGAGCAGGGTCCCAAGTTAAAGGTAGAAAATCTGTTTCCCCAGATGCCCAAGGGAAAAGGAAAGCATTTGTAAAGTAACCCTCTATCCCTGCCTAGTACTCTCTGCAAGCAAAGCTCTAGTCAGCAGAACATGCATTGGCCTTCACCCAGTGACCAACTCAACAAGTGAAGCCACAGTAGATTTTCTGCCTAGCCACAAAGAAGCAAAGCAAGACACCTCCCATGTCAAATAGCTGGTTGGGCGGCTGACTACATCCACATTCTGGAAATGATGAGGACAGTATCTGTACTACCCTGAATGAGGTTGAGTATGTGTGAAGAAGGTTTCTAGGGCTGCTCTGGGAGCAACCCTGAGGAAGTCTCTTGGCTCCTCATTCAGATCACCTTGAAAAACAAGCAAAAATGCTCATACCTAATTGGGGGCTAGAGTTTCAAGAGACCCAGGGCCCTCCTCCCCTTTAGTCCTTGTTAGAGACAAGGTCCAAAAACCGATTATCATCATGTCTATGTTGAACCACCATGAAGCCTTTGACAGGAATCTGTATCACTTGTCAAGTATCAGAAGCACAGAGCTGCTCCTTTAAGATAAATGTTGATGTGGCAGCCATTGTAGCTTCCTGTGTCTTCAAAAGAAGGCCTGATCCAGGCAAAATCTGCCCCAGAAATTTCCTCCAGACTTTCCCAGCCCTCATATCAGTGACATTAGAACTCTGGCTTCCCCTTCCATTAGGACAGACTTTGTTGCTTCCCACTCAACCAGCTTGGGTTGGTCCTGGGCATGAAGAACTCACATGAGCTCCATTCCAGGAAGTCATCCAAGTGGGTCAATGTTGTAACAAAGACTTTGAAACTGAACGGCCTGCATGACAAAGCTATTTGCAAATTCTGACAGCAGCAAAACTTACCTACTTACCTACCCTCTTGGTGGGGGTGGGGGGCTTGGCAAAGCATTTCTTTGCAGATGAGACTGAGGTGTAGCTACAGAGTTTCAGTTTCCTCAGCAAACACTTGTAAGAGCTTAACATTTATAAGACAGGAGCCATGTCCTACTTCTCCTCCTAACCCTATTCCCCATGGCACACTTACCAGCTGGGGTTGAGAGAATTTCAGTCTTGTTGCTCACTCCTTTAAACTCAAACTGGAAGAGCTTCCAGGAATTTTTCTCATTGATTTCAAGCTTGAAATTTTCCCACTTGTAGATCATCTCATCCTCAGTAAAGGAAACTGGAAAGCAATGTGGGAAGGGGTCATGTGAGACCAGGCAGCCCAGCCAAGGTCTCAACCAGCATAGAATCAGCCTGAGCAATGCCTTGGAGTCCTGATTCTGGCCTCAACAGCTATGGATCTTACCTCTCTTACATCATTATTGAAGTCTGTTCAATAAGTATATTTACTGAGCATTCCTTGGTACGAGGCTCTGAGCTGGAAATACAGAGATGAGCAAGGTATGAGCCCTGCCCTCAAGCACTCACATTTTAGTGAATAAAACAGTGAGTGTACAGCTAAGAGCCTATAATTGTTTAGGCTGTTCTGAGAAACCTCTGGTCATAGGACAATGGGAGCACAAAGAAGGGAAAGCTCAGGTGGGAACACATTCAGAAAGGACTTCATAGAGTAGGTGACCTTCTAATTAAGTTTTGAAAGTTGGGTAAATATTCTCCATATGGATGAGGCTGAAGGGGCAAAGGTAGGGTTCCATGCACAAAAAAAGTGAGAATGCCTGGTATACTGTGGAAATGCCAAAGGTTCAGGATTGCTATTTCACAGAGGATAAGGCATACAGGAGTGGGTATCAGGAGACACTTCATGGAGGCCATAAGGAATTTGGAGTTGATCTGTGAGAGTGAAGGAAGGATCTGAAACTAAAGTGACCTGGTCTAAATAGTGCTTTAGGTAAGACACTCTGGTTATCATGTGAGGATAGCCTGGTGGCAAGGAGACCAGTGGTGGGAGGCCAGTGCAGTAATCCAGGCAAACTAACATGAATGAAGGCAGGATTCAAAGCTGTGACACACAGAATGCAGGGAGGTAGAAAGGATCAATAGAGAGTAGGGAGGGAACACCAACAGGACTTGTTGATTAATTAGATGCAGGAGGTGAGGGAAAGAGGCACCAAAGTTCTTGACTTGGACAAATGAGTGGGTGATGGCACCCTTCAGTGAAACAGATGGGAACACAGAAGAACTAGTACATTTAGTTTGGAGTAGAAGTTGGGAGGAGGTAATGATTTTAGATTTGGACATCTTCAGTTTCAAAGTGAAGATGTTGCAGAAGTCCAAGTGGAAGATGGCAAAGGCCCAAACAAAGGTAATGAAAGTGGAGTTGGAGAGGAGCAGACATACTTGAGATACACTTCAGAGGCAGGTGACTGATTTGATGAGGAGGGAAAGGGAGGAAACCAATATCATGCCCAAGAAAAGAGATGGGAATGGAGGGGGAGGCCTTGGGCAACCCTGGCACCATCTTAGGAGGAAACCAAAGGCAGAAAAATGTCAAGGGCAAGAATGAGAAAAAGAAGGGGCCCAGCAATACTCTGGGATCCCAGAAACCTAAGAAGAATGTACTCACAGCTAGAGAAAGACAGAGGGCAAGAGTGAGAATCCATTGGAAATTTGTGCATATTGAGTGAACATCCAGCATCAATGGTCATCCTGGAAGGAAGAGAGGAATCTCATTAGGCTGGCCCTAAGCACTGAGATAGCCATTCAACTTGGGCCTGGGCACCACCATCAGTGAGTGGTAATGGTGAGATTTGAGACAAAGAGCTCAAAGGAGACTCAAAAAGAGAGGAGAAACAGCTTGAAAGTAACTGGCTACTCTGGTCGCCATCATCAGAGAAGTGTATGGATTGATTTAGATGGGCCTTTGTCTTTTGCCTAGCCCGGCTTCCAGGACCTGCTAACAGTTTCCCACTCTGTCCCGTCCACCCACCCCCCTCCTACCACTGACATACAACTTTCCCCTGCCAGGAATTCAGTAATTCAGCCTGGTCTTGGGTATCTTATTTTTCCACTTGGGATGGAACTGTCATACTGGTATATTCCAGTGGGGGGAGCACTGGACTGGGAGCCAAGTAACTGTGTACGAGTCCCAGCTCTGCCACAAACTTGATATGTGGCCTTAAACAATATCTTCCCACTTTGAGGCATCAATGTCTGTATCTGTATATTAAGGGGTTGAGCTCATGGTCTAGGAAAGTTGGAAGGGCCCTTGGAAGTATTCAGGATGAGACCTCTGCCCATGGTTCTTCGGCTAAAATTCCCAGGAGAGATGGTTCCAGAAAGTGAGGCTCCAGAGGCTTGACATACCTAATTGTGTACAACACTTTGCCATCCCTGTGAATACGGGCCATCTGGTTGGGCATGGTAATCATGTGCTCTTGGGTCCTCTTAGAATTTCTAAATAAGGTATCCGGGGTCCATAACTGGCTCACTCCATCGCCTTTCAGCACAAGGGTCTCAAAGCTGCTATTGTAACGGAGGCGTTCGTCATACCAGGTCTGGTAGAAGATAATATCAATGGTGTATTCCTGGTGGAAAGGAAAGGAAAGCACAGGCTTGGCATTGTGGAAACAAGGGACAGCCACACAAACATAACAGAAATTGAAAAGCAGTGCATGGAGCACTGCACCAGGAAACAGGGGATGGATAGGGTCCCTTCTCTCTGCTCAGAGACTCTTCCAATGTCTAGACTAGAAGGGATTTTGAGGCAGTCAAGCCTGTGTGATCATCACTTGCATACAGCTAGCTCTGCATCATGCAGCATAAATGTTATTCTCACAAGCTCAGGGCAGTAGAAAGTTTGCCTTCAATGGAGTTTCCTACTACTTTCTCTCACCACTGCCTTTTCTGCCCTCTGGAAGCACACAAAGCAAGACTTCTCTCTGTTAAATGGGGGGACCAGAAACAACTTGTAATTGCCCACCCCAACCCCAAACTGCCCAATGATATCCAGAGAAAGGGTGTGCTTGAAGCAAGCCAACTCTCTGGTCCGGAGCTGGCATTGAGACCCTTCCTCTACCAATGGGCAGACAGGCCCTCTGGAATCCACTTAGGTTTGCAATGAGGAAAGCAGCATGCATTTGGCTGCTGGAGTTTTCTATCTTCTGGTATTCCCCAAAGGAAAAAAAGAACATTCCCAAATGGATAACAGTCTGGCAAGACACATTTCACCTAGAAACAGACAGGAAATGGCGGCTCATCATCGCACTGCTCTCGCTAGGTCTGTGGTGCTGCTTGGGCCAGGTCAACAACATCCTCTCAGTACCCACATTTCCACAGCAAATAAAATATCCAGCTCAAAATAATTAAAAAAATTAAAACACATAAACTTTGATTGTATACAGCGAACTTTCCCCTTCCAGCTTTTATTTGAGGAGCACAGATGTTAATTAACCTCCATCCTTCATTCTCCAGAATTATATTTAAAAATGAAGTGCTTTGAGTCACAAGAGAAATGTCTATCTAGTCTCATATTTTTTAAACAAGGAGAATCATATTTTTTTGCTTAGTTTTGTTTTTCCTTTCAAGCAAGGGCCCCTAACCTCTGAAGATATGTGTGCATATGCATAGATATATCCATGATTATTTGGTCTCCAGATATTTTCTATCCCATAAACTGTTAAACATTGAGATTGATGCTCAATAAGAAGAAGCAGGAGAAGCTAGAAATTGGTACCTCCACTACTGACGGAGCAAAAACAGACTGCAATAGAACTGCAAGCAGCTAAGTACTACAACTACTAGGCCAAGGAGCAATCCTGAGGACTAAAGGCTAGCTAGCCCAACCCCCCTAATTTTAGAGACAGGGAAACTGAGGCTCACAGAGAAAGGGGCCTGTCCAAAACCATGCAAGTGATTGATAACAGCACACAGGCTCTGCACCCATATACTGTTACCGCAGCCTGGCCCCAGGACACCCTTTGCTGCCCTCCCACTCCAGAATTTTCTTCACTTGTACCAACAATTCCTTTGGCTACTCTGGTCCACCTTCCTTCTGCTGAATCCCTAGTTCTTTCCCACGAGTCACCCTATTTATCCTGCATCAAACCATGGGCACCAACCAGAAACCCACAAACTTGGAGGCCAGTAGAGCCCCTCAAGGTACAAAGAAAATTCCTGCTTGCCTTTGCGCCCCAGGCCTAAAGGTGGTGAAAGCAGCTCCCAAAGGTGGGAGTCAGCTTGAGAGGGGAAGACTGAGGACTTTCCAGAGTGGGTCTGAGAAGCAGACAGACAAGAGCTGCCAGGGCCTGGCTACTCTTCACATTGGGAGCCCCCAACTCAGCACCTGCACAGGTGGCTTTCAAAGTGTTGCCACAGCTCCAATGGCTGTCGTCTTCCACTCAGCCAGCGGGGCCTCCTTCCCAGGCTGTGAGAAGTGCCTGGTGGCCAGTGGAAAGCCCTCCCCTCCATGTTCACACCGTGCTTGTGCTCTGCATTCTAAAGGGTTTCCAACAAGCATTTAATTTATACTTAAACAGATGCCAACTGCAAGTTAATTACACATCAACTAATAACTAACGATTCAACTTTTCCCCAGTTTGACAAGGGAGCTTGGGATGTACATTTCTTTTAGTTCAGCCAAAACTCTAGGAATTTGGTGTTTAGGAATTGGCTTAATTAGAGCCGCCTGTGATAATTACTGCAGCAAGAAGCAGCCTTAGCAACTGTTGATGCTGCGACAGGCAGATGTTCCCAGACTGGTCACCTCCTTCCAACCTTAGAAGTCTAGCCATGTACCATGGGTTCAGCAGGTTTCCCTCCGTGAGGCCAAGTTCTGAAGGGAAGGTGACCACTTGAACTCTACACAACATCCCATTGCCTGATGGTACTGAAATGCCCCTCAAACAACTACGTCATCTGTGTAACAGAATGCCAGGAGCTCACAGGCTCAGTTTTCTCAAATGTAAAATGGGGATCATAATGGCAGCCCTGTCCACCATAAAGGCTTTCCCAGGGGCAATGCTACCAGGGGAAAGTCAGCTGGGTAAGAATAGGGACTTCCTGCAGCTTTAAAGAAATATTTGGAAGTGCACAGAAGTTCAGACTTCTCAGGGAAATTTAATACCACATGAAGGTTTGGAATTTTCTAAAGGTATGTGGCCAAGGAAGTAATACCACCTCACTAGCCAAAGAAAATCAAGTTGTTGACTCCTCTCTGGACCCATTCTGTGGTCCATACCAGGCTTAGCGGCTGCTGGCTTATTAGACTGTGCCCTCAGGGCTGGTCAGGTATCAGCACTTATGGCACAAATAGCAAGGTGACTGTAGCCACAATTATTCCACTACTCTTCACTTTTAGAGGGTGCTCTACCTTATCCAGAAAATACACCTTCCATGAGTGGTCACTTACTGTTGCAGGTCTATTTGCAAAGCCTATCTTGGAGCCTACACCCTGAACTCACCTAATTGCATGGTGCTTGCTGGGTCCCAGTGAGGATGCTAAAAGTGGGTCTAAGCAGCCAGACCAAGACAACAGCCAACACAGAGTTGGCTACCATAGCCTTCCTCATCATCACAGTAGTGAGCACTTATTGTGTGTTAGTCCTTGACATCAAAGAACCCATAACTGAGAAAGCAAGGGAAATACATAGCAGACAATTACAATAAAATGAGGTAGGGCAGACCAGGTAAACAACCACAATCTAAATAGAAAAAGATGAGTGTCAAAGAGAGGAGAGTGACGTGAGTAAGAAGGGAGCAATCAATAGCTATGGATTTCAGGTTGAGGATTTTGACAAGCAGAGAGGTGGGTCACTGACATCTCAAACAGGATAGGGTTTGAAGGAAGGCTCAGTGGTATAAGGTGGTCTGGGAACATCCATACTCCAGTGTGAAGTAAAGGGGTGAAAAGAAGTGAAACCAGAGCCCCAGGCTGGTTCCAACGTGTCAGCCCTGACTGCTATAGTATGGGGTTGAACTTCAAGCTGTAATCAGGGTCAAGGTTACATGAGGCACATCACTCAGGAGGCCAGGTTAGTAGGTAAACTGGAAGAGGGAGATATTTTCCCAGAATCCAGGTGGGAAATGCTGAAGGCTAACTGTGGAGAGAAGGGACAGAGCAAAATCAGAGAAACAGTTTTAGGGCAAGAACTGGTAACAATAGACTATAACTCATAAAAATCACCATCAGAAGAAAAGAGTCATATCCTTGTGTTTAAAGTTGCTTTATTATTTTTATTTTGAATGGAAGACTGGAAGATATGAAGACTCGGAATGTCCTCTTGATACAGCAAGTGACTTATCTTTGCCAGCCTCATTCTCAAGACCACACTAGTTAAAATCTCTCCCCCAAACTCTTGGAGTGGTAATAGACACACAGAGCAGAAAATACAAGTATGGAAGGCCCCACAGGCCAGCAACCTAAGCTGGGAGAAATCATAATAAATGCTCAGTACTCACCATGTCCAAGATAGAGAGGGGACCAAGGCTGTTGACCGAGATCGCAACAGTGACCACAGTGGGCCTCTCTGTAGGGGAAGCAGAAGTGGCTGAGGGTAAGCATCAAACAGGGGCATGAAGCAGGGGAGACAGTGGTCAGAGGGGAGGAAAGGGGAGTTAGATAAGGGATGGAGCCCATGGTTTCAGCATCCAATCCTAGTTCTTTCTTTGTTCTTTCACGGCAAGACCCAGTTCATGGACCATTGAGAGTTGGATGGACCTCGATGGTTGCAATCCCAGGCAGCTCATTTTATAGCTGGAAAAACTGAGGGTGAGACTAGGGAAGTGAATGCCAGTGCTGAGACTAGAGTTGACATCTCTTACTTGGCAGGTGAGCATCAGATGCTCCTGTCCATGTGTGTACCCCCCTCCCCTACACCCCAGGACCCCTAACCCCCTCCCTTATAGGAGGGGAAGGAGTTTTTCTGTTACTCACCACCAATGCCAGGGCGCAGTTTGGGGTCATATTTGCTCAGCATAGTGTTCAGGATCTGAGAGGCTTCTGACCCACTGGCAGCTCTGTGGCCAGGAGCAAGGGCCTTCGTTTCTTCAGTAAGGAGCTTCCTTCCAACTAACTGGGGCTGGGGGTCAGAGACTTCATCACCACTGGCCGAGGCTTCACTCTTCCATCCAGCCTGGGGTCCCTCGACCCTACAACATAAAAACAAAGAATGAAGTTCTGTCCACCACTTATAGGGGCCCCAGATGAAGCAAACCAAAATAAGTTGCAACCTAAGGCATAATTAAAGAATGACTGGTAACAGTAAATTATGAAAGAGTAGCATTATACTTGTTTAATTTCTTTTAAATCTTACTTGGGGGGGGGTTCCATGTTATACCTCTTTTATAATTCTTTATTTTATTTTAAAAATCAATAAGGAAACTAAGCCTTGATTTAAAAATGATTTTTAGCATAAAATGAAGTGACAGGGCTTTATGTATGAGGGGCAAGGGAGCAGGGGGAGAGGCCACTGATAAAAATATAGCTGTTTACCTAAGCTGAGAAAAGACAGGATTCCTTCACCTGGAGACTGTCATCCAGGAAAGGGATAGCCAAATAGGAGTCCAATGTGAACACCAGAGCCAAAAAAAAAAAAAAATTAAATAAAACAAAAAAATGTATAAGCCATCTGATCTGGGTGTCTTTACACCAGTGTGTTCGTTTAAGGACAACTCATTGGCTATACACCCAGGAATTGAGCATTTTTCTGTATATATGTTCTATTTCCATAAGAAGTATTTTAAAAAATAAAAACACCCCATCTGCCAATATACAGACTGTATTTGGATCCTGATTGTAAAAAGCAAACTTTAAACAAAAACCATTTATAATTCAATAGGGGCGATTTGAGCACTGACTGGATAGTTGAGGCAGGAAGAGATTATTGTGAGATTTTTGGTGTAATAATGGTGTTTTGTTATGTTTTTAAAGAGTCCTTTTGACTAGAGATGCAGAGTAAAACAATTACATATGCAGTGATGTGATGTCTGAGGTTTGCTTCAAAATAATCTAAACCGGAGATGGAGAGTGGGCAGGCGGAGAGATGAAATAAGAGTGGCTGATAATTGACAAGGCTGGTGATGTATATATGGGATTCATTGCGCTATTCCTTCTATTTTTAGATATACTTGAAAATTTTTTATAATAAAAAGCTTTTTTAAAACTCCATCAGCCTAAATTACTTAGTGATGGTGGAAGGCATGAGAATGGTTTCCTTTGGGGAAGAGAGTGTACTGGGAGGGGCCTGGGCAGGGACTCCATGTTGGGGGGAGCATGCTGTTAATGTTCTATTTCCTGGTCTGGGTGCTGGCTACATGGATGTGTTTACTTTGTGAAAATCCACTGAGCTGTTTACTTATGATTTCAGTACTTTCATATGTGCATGGTACAATTCCAAAATAATCTTATTTAAAAAATCCATCAGGCAAGTTGCCCTCTAAGAAAAGGGGAAAACAGGCAGGAGATGTGGGCACAGCCCTGTATTGTAGACCAAGGAACTGCCAACTTGAACAGCAAAATTCATTTTTCTGCAGCGTTTCAAGCTCTTAGAATTGCTTAACTGGTATACAGATGTGCCAAGACTGCCATTTCTCATGTCTGAAGTGGCCAGTTCCTACTCTGGGCAAGGGAAGAACCAGACTTGGGAAAAGCGATTGCCACTTTCAAAGACCACATCTCAAAAATGTCCTCTTTTCCTTAGGCTTTTCAGATCTAGGTGGGTACCTAGAGGCTAATCCCCCAGGCCTGTGAAAAGATAATGACCAGGGACTGCAGGAGGGAGCATGGGACTAGAGGACCTGCAGAATGAGTGATGTGGCTAGGAACACTGCACAGTCACGACTAGCAGCTGTGGTGGGCTGCACACTGCCAGCCAGGACCACCCCAAACTCTGCAGAAGCCCCTCCCGGATGACTGAAGGCCATTGGCAAAAAAGCAGCCCAAGTGAGTGTCTTGAAGTTGCTTTAATCTTACAATTGTCTTTGGCCAGTAAAAATCCCTCATCCCGGGATCCCTAGGGTTAAGGAGCTGCTGACAATGCGTACCTTTCCACAGGCATCCATTAAGCTCACCTTCAGGACTAGAAACATTAAAAACTTGAAAGCACTCATGCACTGGACTAGTGAGATCTTTCCATGGGGGCTTTTTCAGGTATCCACTTCCCTCCAGATGTGGTGGTACAGAATGGAGCTGATCTCTGCACATCCCCCACTGAGGATGCCCCTTCAACTGACTCAGGGGAAAAGCAGCATGAAAAGGGACACTGGATTTTTTTTTTTTCCACATCAGCCCCCTTTTCACTTTCCGGACAGAGAAACCGAGGCCCAGAGGGAGGAATGGCTGTGCCCAAAGGCACATGACTAATTCGAGGATGAGCGAGGCCCAGAGATGGTTTTCTGGTTCAATGTGGCCCTGTACAGCACACTGTACTGCCACCTCCCCAGTTCTTCCCTGACATCACAGGTTGCCATGCTGACAGTGTCTGGACACCAGCTAATGCAGCCCTTTCCCCTGGCTGGCAAGGTAGTTCCCATGTCAACAGCCCCCCTTCTTTGCTGCTTTCCTTCCTGATTCCCTTCCTCCCCTCTGGCCCCTAGAACCTTCTTTTTCCCCAGTCAGTTACCATGTCAGCTCTCCCAACTAGTCCCAATCACATCTGGAGGGATGTAGATGACTGGAAATTCCTAGCACATATTCAGAAATGTTTACCCAGCTCCTGCTGAGGCCCACCCTCACCCCAGGACACCAGTGAGACAGCAGGGAGCCATGAAGCCCATCTACCAAGAGTTAAAGCAATCTGGGGTGGGGAGAGAAGCCATACCCCTTTCCTCACAACAGATAAACAAGACAGACATAAGTCAGTATCACAGAGACTTCGAGAGAGCTCAACAGACCAGGAAGCTGGAAACAATCTCAAAAATACCAAGCAGTTATCTTCCCCCCTCAAAAGCCAGAAATCCAGGGGACAACCTTTCTAGCAAAGTCCCAGGACCAGAAGAGGGTGTGAGGGAAGCTGGCTGCTCAAGGGAAACCTGCTGCTAGCCATGACCTGGAGTGGGGGGAGCAGAAATCCAGGACCCAAATCACAGACTTCAGAGGAAAATAAAATTCCTGGCTACTGTCTGTCCTAGACCTAGCAGGATGTCTGGGGACAAGGGGGAAGGGAGAATCTTGGGTGGGGTGGAGGAGTCAGCTGGGGCAGGAAACCTTGGACTAAACCAGGGCTAGTGCCCGGGAATGGCACCAAGAGGCACGGGATGGGAAGCCAATAAAGTCAGAGTCGCCTGGCACAGTGCCTGGTACTCAGTAGGCACTCAGAGAAAATTTGAGCAGCAGAGGACTGACTAGCCAACACTCAAACATTTCAGGCGCAGTTTCCTTTCCTCAGCCGCGCACTTTTGGGCGCCACCTTCCCAAAGCCAGTCCTCCGAGGAGCGCGAGCCTGCGCCATCAGGGTACCACCATGGGTCGCGCCCCTCTTTCTGCGGGAATCCGGGGACAGGAACGGCGAGGGGCCAGGCGTCCCGACTTCTTTTCGGGGCGCCGGTGCGAGAGGGAGCCGCCAGAGGCTGGCCGCGCGTCGAGGGGACGCGGGGCCTGGCTAATCTGCGCGAGGGTCAGGGCCGAGAGGGACTCGGGGTTCTCGGGGTCCGCCTCATTCCCAGGGAGAAAGCGGACGCGGAGGGCTCCTGGGTCGCGTTCCGGAGACTCACCTGGTCAGGAAGAGCACCGACATGCCCAGGAAGGGCAGAAGTTTGGCCAACATCGCCGCGGGGACCACCGCGACCACCTGTACGGAGGTCGCGGTGCGCAGTCTGGACGCACAGAGCGCGGGTGGAGGGTTTTGCTGGGCTCTAACTTTCACTCCTCCCCCAAGCCCCGCCCCTCCAAGCACCCACCCCAGCCTGGCTCCGCCCCCTGCGCCCCGAAGGAAATCTCCGTTGTTTTTGGCTGTTGCGGGGAAGGAGGAGGGAGACCTCTCGCGAGGCCCCCCCGCCCTCGCCGCCACCACCACTGCGGAGCAGCAAGACACTCAGGGCGAAGGCCGGGGAGGGAGCCGGGGGCGAGTCGGGGGCGGGAACCGGCGGCTCCCGGCTTGGGCTGGGAGAGCTTCCGCGGGCCAGACCGGCCCAGGGGGCGATGCAGCGGGGAGAGAAGGGTTGCGGTCTGCCCCCTCCAGCCCTCTGACGCGCCATGGCGAGATAGAGTTGTAGCCCCCAGCCCTTCACTTCTCCTCCACCACCTGTGGCATCCTATTGCTCCCCGGGTCATTTGGCCTCCCTGAGCTGCCTCTCAGGTTTTTTCTGCCCTCGCTCCACACTCTAGAGACCTTCTGAGCACAGCTCTTAGCATCCTAAAGAAGCTGTGCAATTCTTGGCACAGGAGGGCAAGACAGACTTATGGCTCTCTCCAGGGACAGTAAGTTTTGATCAGAGTCCGGTTTCCCTGGTCGTTTTATGGGGAGGACCCAATGCAGATCCCAGTTCAGCCTTGGGGGCTTTGGCATCCTCCTCTCCAAGACCGGCCACCAAATATTTCTGGAGACTTGGCTCCCTAGCGATGCTAGAAGGAGAAATAAGGCCTTGAGGGGGGAGGGATGAAGCAGTACCCCTGTTCAGTGTGTACATCTCAAGAGTCTTGAGCATCCTTGGACTTTATTTTCCTTGACTAGACTCTCAGGATGCACTTCAGAGGCGGAGGGATGACAGAGATTTGCATAACAAGCTGATGCTCTAGGCTAGCAGAGAGTCCTCACTTGTTCTAGAAGGGCGTGTGTGCATTGCGACCTCCACCTGCGCCCACGGAGAGGCTCAGCTGTACCCGGTAATCCAATTCACCCTGGAGGTGGAGGCTGAGCTGATTGGGCTGGGCCTGGAACACGGAACCAAGAGGCTGCTCTTTATCCCATAGCGATGGGAAAGCTATGAAGAATTGTGAACAGGGGCACAGCACGTCAGAACTGTGCCTCCAGAAGATCCCTCTGGTGGGGGCAAGCAAGAGTTTGGAGGCAGGAGCTTCAAGGAGTAGTGTGGATCTGAAGGACAGCAGAGCCATCGAAAGCATCAGGGAGGTCTAATTGACAGGATCGATAGCTTATCAGATGGAGTGAGGGAGGTGCAAAGGAGAGAGCTGCTGGAGAATTTTCATGGGGTTTTTCTGGGTGACCAGGGTGTCAGAACAGAAAAGAAGATGTCAGGAAGAGGAGAAGGAGCTTTCAGTCACAGTAATGAGAACACCCCCTTTTGCATATCACATTCTAATGTTCCAACGATGGTCACATTTATTGTCTAAATTCGTGTGTATCTGTGCACTCTCCTGTCCCCAGTTGGGTGTGCCTTGGATAGATCTCTCTTCAACTTGTCATTCAAGCAGATGTAAACACAAAGGTTAACTTAGCAGCTGTATTTTCATCACTAGACCAAACACCACAAAGAGTACCCATTGTTCAGAACAGTAGCGAGCAATCCTCTTGTCGGTTGTGAATCATTTTATTTAATTAGCAACATCAAATCACCACGTGTCTTGCCAGCTGTGTGGTTTAGGGGTAAAACTACAGCTGCTGGTCACTGAGTCTGTTTGTTCCTGCCCTAGCTAGGTCCAAACTCTAACACATGCACAATGTGCTTTTCCCATTAGCCCAAGGGAAAATATACCAGCCTAGGCAAGTGGTGCAAGACTCAGTTTTTGAAGCACCTGGGCATGCAGTAAGACCAAGCTGTCCAGGACACCGAGGAAGAGAAACAGGAGAAAGATCTATCTATAGGGTCAAGCCAGGTGTTGAAGGTTGGGGGGAGGGCAAGCGAGGACAGCAGCACTTCAGAGAAGATAGACTGACAGTGGAGAAGTGGAGAATACAGGGTCGTGATTATGCCTCTGTGGTCTGCTGCAGAGACCTGAATTTCAGATCCTCCACTGGCTCCATTTAGCTACTAGCTAAATGACCATGAATGAGTTGCTTAAAGCCTCCTGAGCCCCAGGTTTCTCATTTGTAAAATGGGAATTATAGTGTTGCCCATGCCATATGGCAATTGTGACAATTCAGTGGCACAGACCATGTAAAGCATTGAGGACAGTGAATGGCATATGGTCAGTACTCAATAAAAGTTATCTGCAATTTTCACCATCACTACCTTAGCTAGTAACTGAGAAGTGGCAGTAAAGACACACCTGGTATCACTGAGGTCTTGAACAGCACCCAGGAGTAAGACACCAGCCCCAGACATATTCTGCAGAGCAAGGGCCCATGTCCCAAGAAGGTGGCAATCTCATGGATGAAGCAGGACTTTCTAGCTCTGGGAATTGGACCATTGAGCAAGCCCCCGGGCTGGTGGCTCAAGAGAGAAGAGAGAGAGACATGGCTGGGGATGGACACTGGGTGTCACTAACACATGGGTGTGTTCAAAGCCGTGGGACTGGATGCAACCCCCCTGGGAGACAGAAAATAGATTAAGCCTGAGTTCTGAGGACAGTGTCACAGGAGCCAACAGAAGAGAGGGTGTTTCTAGTAGGATGGTGGGTTCATCAATGTCCCAGTTAGACAGTGGCAGAAAGGTAGCCCCTGGCTTATCAACAGAGAGGTCATTGGTCAGCTTGGCATGAGCTGTTGCTGTGGAGCAGTGGGGCAGGGGCAGTTCCCAGAAGGTGGAGGAGTGTATGTGACAGGCAGTGAGGAAGGGAGAACATGAGGGTAAACAGCTTATTTAAGAAGTCTGACTGGGAAGCAGGGCGAGCTGTCACTGTCTCCCACAGCAAAATGTAGGGACGGGACCTTAGTGCAGGGGCCATGTCTGATTCTTCTCAGGGTCCCCAGGGCTTTGAAGAGGAAGATAAAGAGTTTCAAAGATGGAAGTAACTTTGGGGGCAAAGCCTGCTTGGCCTTGGGCGAGAATGATGAGGTCTGGAAAATATCTGCTGTGAGAAGTGCATGTGTAAGTTGAAGATGTGAGGTGGGCAAATGTGCATAACTCCTCAAGAAGTTTAATGAGATGGGGGACAGAGAGCAGCAGCTGGAGGACAGCACAGGGTTGAGAGAAACGTTTCCATTTTCTTCTGTTTTAAAGATGAATGAAACATAGACATGTTTATAGACTGAGAGGAAGAAGCCAGTTGAGGGGAAGAGGGTGAAGCTATAGAAGAGAGAGGGGAGGAAATCCTTAATGAGGTAGCTGGGAGTGGCCAGAGCCCAATGTGGAGAAGTGGCCTACTACTAGAGGCTGACCACCTCTTCCTCAGAGGAGGGAGGAAACAGACTAAGAGAAATGAATTAAAATCCCTGCCTTTGTGTGGCATATATTCCAGAGGGAAGAGGCTGTCCATAAAAATTAATATAATTAATAGGCAAATTATATAGCATATCAAGAGGTAATAAGTGCTTTGGAAAAAAATAACAGAGCAGGGTAAGTAGGATTGGGAATGTTGTGGGGAGTGGATTACAATTTTAAATAGGATGGTCAGGGCAAGCATCACTGAGACGGTAGTGCTGGACTATGCAAATGTATGGGGCAAGAGTGTCCCAGGAAAAAGGAACAAAAATGAAAAGGACCTAAGGGAAGAGCATGCCTTGGATATTCCAGGAACAACAGGAAAGCCAGTGTGGCCAAAGTGGAATGAATGAGGAGGACATAGTAGGATATGAGGTCAAAGGGATAACAGGGCAAGGGGGTGGTAGCAACAAATCATGTAGGGTTATGTGCCATTGAAAGAATGCAAATTTTTATTCTGGTTAAAAATGGGAGAGGTATGAGTCATAATTTGACTTATGTTTTCAAAGGACCACTCTGCTACTGGGTTTAGAATAGATTGAAGAAGGCAAAGATAAAAACAGGGGGACTAAATAGGAGGCAATTGCAGTAATTCAGGAAAGAAACAATGGCAACTCAGAACAGGGTGATAGCAGTGGAGATAGTGGGAATTGTTCAGACTCTGGAGATATCATGAAGGTGGAGACAAAAGGATTTCCTGACAGGTATATGTGGGGTGTGAAAAGAAGAGAGAAGTAAAGGACAATTCTGGAAGGATGCAATTCTCATCTGCTGAAATGGGGAAGGCAGTGGTTAGGACGAGGTTTGTTTTTGTTGTCGTTATTTTGTTTTGTTTGATTTTTGTTTTTGTTTGTTTCATTTTGTTTTGCTTTTTGGTAGATAAGTCAGAAGTTCCATTTGGGACATGTTGAGTTTGAGTTGTCTATTAGACCTCCAAGTACAGATGGAGAATAAGCAGTTGTATTCATAAGTCTGAAGTTTATGTTAGAGATATAAATTTGGGGACCATTGGCATAGAGATGGCATTTGAAGCCATAGAACTGGATGAGATGAATGTGGGAGAGAGTGTAGTGAGAGGAGAAGCTGGCCAAGGACTGAGCCCTGAGGTACTCTGGCATTAAGAGGCTGGGAGAAGAAAAGGAGGGAGAGACAAACCGTCAACACAACTAAGAATTGACTATGGAATTTCACAGCCTGGAAGTTATCAGTGACCTTGACAAAAGATGTTTCTTTGGTATTTGTGCATTGAGAAGTGGGGTGGGAGAAGAGGCAAAGCCTTATTGGAGTAGATTCAAGAAAGACAAGGAGGAGAGGAATTGGAGACAAGAAGCATAGACAACTCTTTGAAGGAGCTTTGTTGCAAAGGAGAGCAGCAAAATTGAGCAGTTGTTGGAGAAGGAAGAAGATTCAAGAGAAGGTTATATTAAAATGGGAAAAGTAACAGCACATGTTTATGCTGATGGCAATGGCAGTACAGAGTGAAAACTATGCTACACGGGAGAGAGGAGAAGGGCTTTGAAATCTGAGTGAGCAAAGAGGGGACGAAATGTAATGGTTTGGAAGCAGTGTTGGAGAAGGTGACAACTCCACCTCCAGCCCTGAGGGCATGGAATGGGGGAGAATAAACATCTTCAATTGGTCCCTAGATTTGGTGCTCAAGCATTGACTGGATGAATGTCTGTGTGAAGGAGAGGCCTGCAGGGGAGGCCAGGTCCTCGAGGCAGAGAAGAGCCAGAGTTCGATCTGGGCAGAGGTGAAGGGGGTTGTTCAGAGAAGAGGTTGGAGAGCAAAGGCCTTCGTCCCAAGGAACAGAGTGCTGGTGGGCTAGTGGTTAGTTTTCAAGAAGAGGAGGGGAGGAGAAGAGGAGTGGCTGGGGTTTGAATGGAGGTTGCAGAAGCATAGGGCATCAGTACAGGGTTTGCTAGAAAGCAATAAGCTCAGAGACTTACAGTGGAGGACAGGGCTGTGGGATGAGGTGGGTCACGTTGAGGCTTGAGGGAGTTCATTAAATGTACCATTGACTCCTCCCTTCCAAATTCAGAGTAATTAAAAATAAGACACAGGTGTAAAACAGATACAGATTTCCCCAAATAAAGGCAATGGAGGCCCTACCTTAGATTTCTAGCCAAATGGGCTTTCAGAAATGCCATCCCATGCCTCACCCCAGCCACCCTTCCTGAGGACAGGAAAACACAGGGACACAGCTCTAAGCTTCCTTTGCCCAGTCTTTCCAATCAGAAATTTCTCCCTCCCAGCATATGCAACAGAAGTTTCCTATTTTATGGACCAAAGAGAGACACTGAACTGAGGAGGCATCATCTCACAATCACCAGGTTTTTGTTCTTTTAACTCTTTAAGTTTAATGATTAAATCTGAGATTAAGCAGGAGTGGGGCTGTGATCCTCGTGTTTGTAGCAGGGGTTGGGGGGAAAGGAATGGTGTATCACAAAGCCCCTGCTTGTTTACCAGAACAATTCCATTCCCACCTCCATGAGGCCCTTCCCCCAATGTTACTCCCCTTCTGTGTGAATCCTCCTTTGTAGAAGAGATGATGCTTCCAGCCTGTTCTCTTCTTTCTCACAGGTACTGTTCTAGGTGCTGTGAATGCAGTAACAACCAAGCCAGACTAAAGTCTCTGCCTTCATGAAGCTTACATTCTTACGTGGGGAGAGAGGCAATGCACAAAGAAAGAAGGCAATCTGACAATTTCCACTACTAAATAACAGGAAAAAGCTAAAATTGGTAATGTAGCCAAGAATGACTACAGGAGAATGACGGGGTGGACTGTCATTCTGGTCAGGGTACAGGAGATGTCCTTGGCTCCCCCTGGGTCTTCTGGGAAGCTGGGAGGCTAGAACAATCAGCTGTGAACCACTTTTGCCATCTCTAATTCCATCATGGAATGAATAAAGGGAGCGTGAGGAAGTAAAATGACAAGGCTATTAATATATGAGAGGCTGCCAAGCCATTATAGTTTATTTCAAGTGGTGGTAAAAGCAGATGACTCATCCTTCAGAGCTGCAGGACGTTGAACCAAACAGTCTGGATAGTTTTCTGCTTTTCCCACTTTCTCTTGAGCCTGAAGTTCAATGGACAGGGTTTCTGAGCCTGAATGATACTGAGGAGGTGCAGTTTTTTGCCTCAGCCCTAAGTAAGACTTTCCAAACTGTCAAAGGTCCCAAGAGAACAAACAGATGCTTCAGCAATGACTGGGAGCAGAGTGATTTCCAGACGCAGATGGGACTAGGCAACTAGATGGTAAAAATCTGTATTTTCCTTGCCATCACCCACCACATTTTCTTTTTGTATGTCAAGGAGGAAAGGAGGAGTTCTGGTGTTGGCATTCCCAGAAAGAGCAACTTTTTCCTGGTGCCCTGGTCAAATGTAGCTTCTAATGAAAGATGTTTCTCCTCCCAAAGCTGTGAAAAATCGATTTTCCAGCTCATAATAGTGCTGGGCCCAGCTGTCAATCAGTCATCACAATTGAGAGTATTGAGCTTGGCCAAATGCTCAGAGAAGCTCCACAGGTGGAAGCTCCATCATCTAATCTACAATGTGTAGCAACCTGCTCTCCAAAACGGATCTGTGCCCATGAGTTGGGAGGTGAGTCCACCAAGGAAGTGAATAATTATGATCTAAAAAAGATCTTTGTATAGAGCTGGTATTCTCTCATTTCTGATGTAGCATCAATAATATCACTGGTTGTGCCTCAGTTTCAAAATTATTAGGGCTAGTGCTCTGGTATGAAATAGAACGGGCTCAGTGGTAGGCTAGATAAATTGGAGACCTCCTGTTTCTATGGGAAATTTTGACAGGATAAACAGTAGAGACTATATCTCCAACTCTAAGAGCCTAGTATGATAGGCTGTAAGAGGAATCAGGATTTGGAAGGAACTGTGAAGAATTTGCTAAAACTATACTTAATTCCTCCTGAAATAGAAAGGAGTCTCTTTCATCATCTCTCTCAGAAGTGGGACATTTAACCTCATTTTGAACTGAGGATGGAGAGACAAACTACCTCACAGGGCAGCCACTGTCACTTTATTTTTTAATTTTTAATTTTGAAACACTTGAAAACTTACAGGACAGTTACAATAATAACACATCCCATATAGAGAACTCCCCGCCCAACCCTAGACACCCAGATCCACCAATTTTAACATTTTGCCACATTTTCTATATCATTCTCTCCTCCCTCTCTCCATTTTCTGAACCCTGGAGTGTAGGTTATATACATAATGCTCCTTGAACACCTAATACTGCCATGTACATTTCCTAAGAACAAGGATATTTATTTATGTAACAACCTTAAGTGCAGTTGTCAAGTTTAAGAAATTTAATATTGACATAAAGTTTACGGTCCATATTCCAATTTTTTCATATGTCCCAGTAATGTCCCTTTGAAACTTTTTTCCTCCCTTGTTAGATCCCATCCAGGATTGTCATTGTAATTGTCACTGCCTCTTTAGCTCCTTTTTTTTTTTAAATTGTGGGGACATATATACAACATAAACTTTCCCATCTCAACCTCTCCCAAGTATAATATTCAGTGGGATTAATCACCTTCACAATATTGCAGTAACTTCACCACCTTCTGTAGAGGGCGATTAAGGTAGCATGTATAAAATCCACCCTCAGCAATGCCGGAAATATGCAACATGGCCGCCAGGGCTGATGCAACAACAGCTTAAGTTACCCTCAGCCTTCTTTACGGAAGTAGTTCGCGCCAAAAGTGCTAGTTCGCGCCAAAAGTGCTAACCTTACATCTGCCATCTACCCTAGCAACAGCAGCCACCAATCCTAGACCGCCACGAGCCCTTGCTAGCCACTTCCCCTTCTCCTAGAGTATATATGCTCTGCCTCTTCAATAAAATTTTGCAGCTTGATCAGAAACCTGTCTTGCTGTCGTTCCTCGCGTCTCTTGTCCCATACCATTCCTCCCTCACAGGACTCGGAGTCTCCGTTGAACGTCCCGCGGGCCGGGACAAACTGGCGCCCAACGTGGGGCCCGGAGTTCTGTGAGAGACTGAATGCCGCACTCAAGGAGAGAGGCCTCTCACACTCACCGCACCCGGGATCGCCGCGGGGAAGCGCGCTCGCGAGACAGATCCGTTCAGCAGTCGATCAGTGCCGGCGAAAGGAAGAAACGGAAAGAAGAAAAGAAAGCAACGAAAGGTAAACCCCCACCCCCAACATGGGACAAGCAATCTCCCAACATGAATTATATATTAGTCAGGTCAAACAATCGCTCAAGGCACGAGGAACTAGGGTTAAGAAAAAAGATCTCACGCGCTTTTTTGATTTTTTGTTAAAAACCTGCCCTTGGTTCCCTCAGGAAGGTACTATAGACCACCAATGCTGGCTAAGAGTCGGCGACTGTTTAAAAGATTATTCCCGGACCTTTGGTCCTGAAAAGGTCCCGGTTACTGCCTTTTCTTATTGGAATCTAATTAATGAAATCTTAAGAGTCCATTCTTTAGCTCCAGACATTCAAAACCTCTGCAAAAAAGGAGAGGAAGCTTTAAGAGAGCACTCTCGTCCCGCTTCAGCATGCAGCTCAGTAATTATTAACATACCTGAGGATCCCCTAAACAAAAACCCCAACAGGGATAGGCCAAATACCCCAACCAGTCAAGCTAGTCTATCGCCCGATCAGCACAGTATCGAACCAGAGGTTAAAATTTCTCCCTTTTTGGAGGAACCGGAGGCTAAAATCTCTCCCTCTTTGGAGATCAACTCCCTTCCTCCGTTTCGGCCACCCCCTTACGCACCCGATTTTCCAAAACCATATTCTCATTTTTATTCAGTCACGTCCTTACCTCAGTTCCGCGCTTTGGAAGAGGCCACAGAAAACCTCCGGCTACACGCCGATAACTTTAGAGAAACTTTTAATCAAGAGCGGCTGCGAGCCGCCAATTTGCTCGCCGACCTCCGGTCGGCAACTCAGAGCGTTGCAGCCCTTGTGCTTCCAGAAAACGCCCACTCATCACGTCCCCATTGCGCTCACCACACCTACGCCTTTCCAGTTACACGTAGTCAAACCCAAAATGGCGCTGCCAGCTCCCAAAGTGGCGATTCTAGTAGCGAAAGCGAGGAAGAGGAACAATCAAATCCCCCTAGTTCTAACGAAGAAGAGCAGGAAGAAGCTAGTACTACCTCAACAGTTAAATATAAAAAACTCAGTTTAAAATATTTAGAAAAATTAAAAAAGGCAGTGAGTGATTATGGCGCTACCGCCCCCTTCACGCTCACCCTATTAGAGAGTCTCAGTGAAAAAGAGCTCACTCCTAACGATTGGTCCCAATTAGCCAGAGCTGCCCTGTCCGGCGGCGATTTCCTGTTGTTGTGGAAATCCGATTATGAAGAGCACTGTAAAAAGTATGCCACCCGTAATGCCCGTAAAGCCACCTCTAAAACCTGGACATTAAACAAATTTTTAGGTCAAAGCCCCTACCATCAGAATAATAAACAGGCTCAATTCCCCCCAGGTCTCTTAGCGCAAATACAAACGGCCGCGCTTAGAGCATGGAAAAAACTTCCGCAAAAGGGCGCCGCCACTGCCTCTCTCGCTAAATTAAGACAGGGACCTGATGAACCGTACAGCGAATTCCTTAGCCGCCTGCAAAACGTGGCTGAGCGCTTATTTGGGGCCAGCGAAAACGAAAGTGATTTTATTAAACACCTGGCCTATGAAAATGCTAACGCTGCCTGCCAAGCAGCAATCCGCCCCTTTCGTAATACCAACCTTAATAATTACATAAAGCTCTGTTCTGGCATTGGGCCCACTCAAACTCTTGGAATAGCCATTGGTGCCGCCCTTCAAAATTTTGCAGCGCAGCATAAAAATTTTACGGCACAAGCAAAGCCTCCAACATGCTATAACTGTAAGCAACCTGGCCATTTTTCAAAAAATTGCCCCGTGCCACAAACCAGTTCCTCCTTACCCATTACTAATAAACCCCCATTGCCGCCCTCTATTTGTCCCCGCTGTAAAAAGGGGTTCCATTGGGCATCTGAATGCCACTCTAACGCAGACATTAATGGCCAACCCCTTAAGCCTAAGCTCCAGGGAAACTTCCAATGGGGCCGGCCCCAGGCCCCAACCAGAACAAACCCAGGGGCAATACGGTTTGTTCAGCCATCCCCAGTCGCAGTACCTGCGCTCCCAACTATAAACCACGCTACTATATCGCAGACTTATGGAGAGCAACAGCAGGAAGCGCAGGGATGGACCTCTGTACCACCTCCAAATCAATATTAACCCCAGAAAACAGTCCTCTCCTCATACCAACGGGAGTTTATGGACCACTGCCCCCAAATACCTTTGGCCTCATCTTAGGAAGAGCCAGTACCGCCCTTCACAGGATTCAAATCACCCCAGGTGTGCTGGATAATGATTTTAAGGGTGAAATAAAAATAATCGCAGCCACCTCAAGCAACATTGTCTCTATTCCTCCCGGCACCCGAATAGCACAGCTTGTAATCCTCCCCCTTCAATGCATTAACTCAAACTTCAAAAAAACCCAGCGTCCCACAGAGGGCCCTGGATCTTCCGATATTTTTTGGGCACAGCCAATATCCCATAATCGACCCATCTTACGATTAACATTAAATGGTAAATCATTTGAAGGTATTTTAGACACAGGGGCTGACGCCACAATTATATCCTCAAATCACTGGCCTAAATCCTGGCCTCTCACGGCCGCTGCCACCCACCTACAGGGAATAGGAGAAGCCACAAATCCTCTACAAAGTTCACAAGCCCTAAAATGGGAGGATGAGGAAGGGAACGCTGGTACAGTTATACCATATGTTATCCCCCATCTCCCCGCTAATCTATGGGACAGAGATATCTTAACTCAAATGAAAGTTTTTATGTGCAGCCCTAGTGATACAGTTACTGCTCAAATGCTCAAAATGAATTTTCTCCCTGGCAAAGGCCTAGGCAAAGCTAATCAAGGAATAAAACTGCCCATCTCTATAACACCTAATACAGGTAAAACAGGACTTGGGCTCCCCCAAAATTTAGCCTGATGGCCATTGACATCCCTGTACCCCATGCTGAAAAAATTTCGTGGAAATCCATAGAACCAGTATGGGTTGATCAATGGCCCCTAACTCAGGAAAAGACCCTAGCGGCTATAAAGTTAGTACAGGAACAGCTTAATGCCGGACATATTGAACCTACTCAGTCCCCTTGGAACACTCCTATTTTTGTTATAAGAAAAAAATCAGGTAAATGGAGACTGCTACAAGACTTGCGCGCCGTAAACAAAGCCATGGTACCCATGGGGGCGCTGCAACCCGGTCTCCCTTCACCAGTTGCTATCCCTATCAACTTTTACAAAATAGTTATAGATTTAAAGGATTGTTTTTTCTCCATACCTCTTCACCCAGAAGACAGGCAACATTTTGCCTTTAGTGTTCCTCAAATCAATTTTCAAGGCCCTATGCCCCGATTTCAATGGAAAGTCTTGCCACAGGGCATGGCCAATAGTCCGACTTTATGCCAAAAATTTGTTGCTGACGCCGTTAACCCTGTCAGACAGCTATGGCCACAAATCTACATTCTTCATTACATGGATGATGTCCTATTAGCAGGTGAGGACGTAGATAAATTACATTTTTGCTTTCAAGACCTTCTTAAAAATTTAACAGCAAAAGGTCTTCAAATAGCCCCCGACAAGGTACAAACCTCAGACCCTTTTTCTTATCTAGGGTTCGAACTTTGGCACCAACAAGTTTTAACACCCCGCATTCAATTGCGAACCTCCCATTTGCTAACGTTGAATGACTTCCAAAAACTCTTGGGAGACATTCAATGGCTTCGCCCCTACCTAAAACTACCCACTGAAACTCTCCTACCACTCTTTAATATTTTGAAAGGAGACGCAAGTCCCTCCTCTCCCTGAAGCATAACTCCAGAGGCAATGCAAGCGCTTACCATCATAAATCAAGCTATCCAAAATCAAACTTGCTTTCAAATAAACTACCACCAGCCTTTAATTTTTATAATTCTTAATACAATTCACACGCCTACAGGCGTATTCTGGCAATCCAATTTAAAACAACCAAACGGGCGAGGCCACCCACTACTCTGGGTTCACCTCCCAGCTACTCCAACAAAAGTGCTCTCGCCATACGTTGCTCTTATAGCTGCCCTCATAATTAAAGGCCGGCAAACTAGCCGCCAACTGTTTGGAAAAGATCCCGATTCCCTTATTGTCCCATACACCCAAGATCAAATCCATTGGCTTTTCCAAACCAGTGATGAATGGGCTATCGCATGCTCTTCATTCCTAGGCGATATTGATAATCATTACCCAAACGACCCATTAATCCAGTTCGCTAAAATCCATCAATTCACTTTCCCAAAGGTCACTAAAGCAAAACCCATAGACTCTGCTACCTTAGTCTTTACTGATGGTTCAGCAAATGGGACCGCAGCATATGTCATCCAGGGTCAAGCATTTTCCGTGCGCTCTCCCTATACCTCAGCTCAACTTGTCGAGCTCTATGCAGTCCTGCAGGTTTTTTCCCACCTTCAAAACCAACCTTTTAATTTATACACTGATAGCGCGTACATAGCTCAGTCTGTACCACTATTAGAAACAACTCCATTTATCAAACCATCCACCAATGCAGTCCCCTTATTTTCAAAGTTACAAAAATTAATTCTCAAACGGCAGCACCCCTTTTTTGTGGGGCACCTCCGTGCCCATCAAAATCTACCAGGTCCTCTTGCAAAAGGCAATGCGCTAGCAGATGCTGCCACTCAGTTAATATGCCCCAATCTCTGCAATTCTCTAACCTTAGCTTCCCAAGCCCATGCCCAACACCACCTAAATGCAAACACCCTCCGCCTAAAATTTAATATTACAAGGGAACAAGCAAGGGAAATTGTTAAAGCCTGCAAAAACTGTGTAACCCAACTGCCAGTCCCTCATTTAGGAGTTAACCCAAAAGGGCTTATCCCAAATGAAATCTGGCAAATGGATGTCACCCACTTTGCCAGCTTTGGGCGACTCAAATATATTCATGTTTGCATTGACACATATAGTGGATTTATTCAAGCTAGTTTGCAAACAGGAGAAGCTTCAAAACATGTTATCTCTCATTTACTGCATTGTTTCACCATTTTAGGCCAGCCTAAAACCATTAAAACAGATAATGGACCTGGGTATACTGGCAAAAATTTTCAAACCTTCTGTCAACAATTACAAATCAAGCATACTACAGGAATACCGTATAACCCCCAGGGGCAAGGCATAGTAGAACGAGCACATCGCACCCTAAAAAATGCTCTGTGCCGCTTAGCCGAAAGCACTCTCAATCTCACGAAACAACGACCTCGAGACCTTTTACATCATGCTCTTTTTGTTCTTAACTTCCTAACTCTGGACGATGAAGGACAATCTGCAGCCGACAGACATTGGCGTCCCAAAACACAGATGCAACAAGCCACTGTTATGTGGCGTGACCCCTCAACACCAAAATGGAATGGACCTGACCCCGTTATCATCTGGGGACGAGGTTCTGCCTGCATATATGACCAAGAAAAAGAGGGTCCTCGCTGGCTTCCAGAAAGACTAATTAGACATGTTAATCCTCCACTGTCAAAACAAGCCCCAAAATCCCCCCTTCCCTTTAACAATAACCTTTCCAGGGAACAAACCCCTCCCTGAGAAAAAATTTCTCTCCTTTTTTCTCTTCCAGCATGTCGCCAACTTTGCTGTAGCCTGCCCAGAACACGCCCAAACTACGTGCAGCCGGCAACCAAAAAAGGCCCAGCTTATGGAGTGCAAGAGGAGAATTGGACAGAGGAAGGAGCCCTGGAGCATTCATGGAAGAAAGACTGAGGTGCCTGCAGCTGGGCTAACAGACTTCTGATCATTAGGATGGGGTTTTCCCACTTGCCTTTGGACCTTGCCTCTTGGCCCCAAGGATGCTGAGACTGCCTTTTCCAGCTCCCCTCCCACACCTACTCAAGTCCCTCTTCCCTGTTCTTTTGGCTCTCATGTCTGTGCCTTGTCATTCAGACCCTGGCTGCATCCCTAGATTGTTGACTCACTGGACCCATCCTGGGCTTCTCTGTCTGGGTCTGGGACCCTGCCCAGGGCCTAGGCTGCCTGTGTTTAAGGTCCTGGCCCCCCATGTCCAGGGAATGTTACAGGGAAGAATAAACTCAGACACATTTCTTCATCCCCTCCTTGGGTCTGCTTTCTTGTCCAGTAGGTCATGGGGAATGGCTGCGATTTGCATGATTGGCAAACCAACCCAGTGAAGGTTCACAGTGCATGCATGCTAGACATGAAAGAATCTAACAGAAGTTCACCACTTATAGCAACAGGGCTTTTGTAAAGAGTTATTTAAACCACTTGAGGAAGGAAAAATATCTACCAGACCTATTTGGTTTTTTGTTTTTTTTTTTACCTTAGCAAAACAAAGCACTCAGACACATGTAACTTATTCCTAATGACTCCTATTTCTTATACTTCACTTCCTGTCCTTTGCTCTGATGGTAGTTTTCTCGGGGGCTACTAAGATGTAGTCATTTTACTCCTACAGAAAAATGGCCCTAGATGGATGTGCTTTTTGAGTCAGTGTGTCTCTTTTGACAGTGTTTCTTCCCTTCCTTTGCTGTCAATCTGTCAACTGCCATTCTCATGGTTGTCAATGGGTCTGCTTCCTGAATGCTTCCACTTCTATTTCTCATTTATTTTGAGATTAGAATTTAGATTTATACATTTCATAGAACTTTATGTAAACTGCAGTTTGCAGGCTTTGATGGAAATACCGAGGAGCTCCTCTCTGAATAAAGTGCAGGAGATTTGGGACATAGGCTTTATAAAGGCAATTTCAGTTTCTCTGAAGGCTTTTTTCCTCTCTCAGCTGTGTTGTCATTATGCATGGCCTAATACTTCTTTCACCAAATCTTTTATGAGTACCTACTATGTGTCAGGGACTAGAGGCTGGGGATATAGAAATAAACACAGCAGATAAAGTCCCTGGCCGCATGAAGTTTCATTAAAAAATAATTATACTATATATTATATTAGAAGATGGGAAAATGCTATGAAGATGAATAAAGCAAGGGAGGGAGATAAGGGATTGCTGGAGGTACAGGTTATTATGTTAAATAGAATGCTGTGATTGATAAGGATAAAAATTGGAGGGAATGAGCCATGTGGATATTTGAAGGGGAAACATTCCAGGGAGAGGAAGGAGGTATGCAAAGGCCCTAAGGTGGGAACATGCCTGGATGTGTTGGATAAATGGCAATGGGATCAGTGTGGCTAGAGCAGAGTGGGCAAAGGGGAAAGTGGTAGGGGATGAAGTTAGGGAGGTGACAGGAGCCAGATTCTGAAGTGCCTTGAGACACATAGGAAGGACATTAGTTTTCACTCTGAATAAGATGGGGGATCATTAAAGAGATTTTGAGAAGAGGAGAAGTATGATCAGACTTAGCTTTAAGAATAGTACTCTGGCCCCTGTTTGAAGAAGGAACTACTGAGGCACAAGTGTGGCCACATAAGTGGCCTGTGGGTATGTATATTGAGGGAGCATAATGATTGTTGCTCAGAAATGTGTGTTGGACTCAGAGTTAAAAGAATGATGAACATACAGTGAGGGAGAGCAGAAAGGAGAGCATGGCATTGAGTGTGAGTGACTTAACTTGTTTTCAGCAATTGTGTAAAGGCCAGAAAATATCTTGGTCTAGCTCTACCAGGAATTCCATTTGGGAATACATGCCATCAAACTAATAAGGTAAAGAAGATCCTCTTCATGCTGGGGCTTTAACATGTGCTGGGAAGTATGGGGAGTGGGCAGTAAGCAAAGAAGCAAAGGAGGTGAAGGGAGGTAAGAACAATAAGCAGATAATTTTTAGAAAGATGAAAATATGGAACATAAGATAGTGAAAAAATTACAGGGGCTTGGACTTGGAAGTTCAAATCTCAGGCTTGCCACTTGTGGGGGCAATAACTTCTTTGAGACTTGTTTGCTTCTTTTTCCATTGGGACCCCAAAGTCACCCCTTGCCTGCTTACAGTGTTGTTAGGAAGGTCAAGCATGAAAATGGCTGAGGAAGTGCTTGCTAAGGTAAACTACACTGGGATCTTTAAGTATAAATGCATACGAAGAGCTCAACCTAACTTCTGGATGTGGAAGACACTAGTGACAATGGGTAAGGCCAAGACTAAATGCTGTGCACCAGAATCTAGTTTCCTTTTCTTCCGTAATAATAATATCATACCTGGGCACATGGCTGCCCAGCTAGACAACATTTCCAAGAATATCCTGCAATTGGATTTTGTTGTGTGACTACGTTATCACTAATGCAATGTAAGCAGAAGTAATGGGAGCCACTTCCTGGCCTGAACCTTAAGACCATGGTTTACCCCCTCCATGGGCATCAGCAGATGATGTTAATGACTTAATGGATAGCCAAGCAACAACTTGGAAGGAACCTGGATTCCTAAATGACTTAAACGGGGGAAGAACTACTTGAGAGATAAGTAAACTGCTTTATTTCAGTAATCTTATTGGCAGATCTCTGTTACAACAACTTAGCTCTACCCTAACTAAAATGGAATTGTATCTTGAAGTAGTGTGCTTTTCTAACAAAAATTAACAGGTGATGAGGAAAAAGATATCAATATTTATGGTGGTTTGGAGCTCTATGTGCCCCAGAAAAACATGTTCTTAAACTGAATTCATTTCTGTGGATGTGAACCCATTGTAAGTAGGTTATTCAGCTAAGGTATGACACACCTCAATCAGGATGGGTCTTAATCCTATTACTGGAGTCCTTTATAAGGGAATGAAATTCAGACAGAGGGAGAGAAAGCCATAGGAAGCAAGAAGCTGAAACAGAAGCTGGAAGAGAAGGAAGAGACCAGGAGACATCACTATGTGCCTTGCTTTGTGACAGAGGAAACAAGGATCACCAGCAGCCAGCCCCAGAAAGTCACAGTCTTCAGGAGAAAGCATCACCTTGATGATGCTCTGATTTGTGCAATTTCCCAGCCTCAAAAGCATGAGCAAATAAATTCCCTTTGCTTAACCTGACCCATTTCATGGTATTTGTTTGAGCAGCCTAGGAAACTAAAACAATATTATAGGCTTGAAATCTGGTGACTCTTTTCACACCATGGCAAAGCATGTAAGTTCTGTCATCTAAAATAACTTGAATGTAGTCTAGTGTCTACTGAGACTATAGCTCTAGAGAAAGAGATTGAAAAGAAACAGAAGGTTTGTTTGTGCTGTTTGTTCCTTGTGGCTTTTAGTAAAATATTTAAAAAGAGGTGATCTCATGTAAGAATTTCCACATCTGCAAGTTGAGATTGAAGGGAACAGAAAAGTCCAAAGTCCCAGGTTTGTGAAAGGTAAAGACTTAGGTAATTGTAAATGGCCATTAACTATAGACTCTAGTTTGCATTGATTGTATCTTTTCCACTAAATCATCCAGTTGTTAGCACCTTGCAATGTTGACATTCATTTGTTCTCCCTCATTTAAAAACATTCTTTTATTTGTACATTTAATCACCATCATTGACCACTCTAGGTTTCACTAAGTTATACAATCCCAGCCTTTATCTTCTATCTTGCCTTCTGGTGTCATACCTGTCCTTAGCCTTCCTCTTTCACCTGTACTCCCACTTATCTTTATTCAGAGTACTTACAATATTGTGTTACCATCACACACTATTATACTATCCATTCCATTTCTGGATCTATAAATCAATCCTGTTGAACCTTCTATCCTCCTTCAGCATCAAATGCTCAATCTCCAACCTCTTTCTATCTCCTGATAACCTGTGTTCCCAACTCTCAGATTTTGCTCATCAATGTTAGTTAGTGAGAACATACAATACCTGTCCATTTGTTTCTGGCTAATTTCACTCAACATAATGTCTACTGTCTACAATTTTGTCTTTTGGATTTTATATGTCATATCTTATTTTATTTTTATTTTTCCCTCTCTATCTCTTTTTTTTTATCTTCATTTTATTGAGATATATTCACATACCACGCAGTCATACAAAACAAATCGTACTTTCGATTGTTCACGGTACCATTACATAGTTGTACATTCATCACCAAAATCAATCCCTGACACCTTCATTAGCACACACACAAAAATAACAAGAATAATAATTAGAGTGAAAAAGAGCAATTGAAGTAAAAAAGAACACTGGGTACCTTTGTCTGTTTGTTTCCTTCCCCTATTTTTCTACTCATCCATCAATAACTAGACAAAGTGGAGTGTGGTCCTTATGGCTTTCCCAAACCCATTGTCACCCCTCATAAGCTACATTTTTATACAACTGTCTTCGAGATTCATGGGTTCTGGGTTGTAGTTTGATAGTTACAGGTATCCACCACCAGCTACCCCAATTCTTTAGAACCTAAAAAAGGGTTGTCTAAAGTGTGCGTAAGAGTGCCCACCAGAGTGACCTCTCAGCTCCTTTTGGAATCTCTCTGCTACTGAAGCTTATTTCATTTCCTTTCACATCCCCCTTTTGGTCAAGAAGATGTTCTCTGTCCCACGATGCCAGGTCTGCATTCCTCCCCGGGAGTCATATTCCACGTTGCCAGGGAGATTCACTCCCCTGGGTGTCTGATCCCACGTAGGGGGGAGGGCAGTGATTTCACCTTTCAAGTTGGCTTAGCCAGAGAGAGAGGGCCACATCTGAGCAACAAAGAGGCATTCAGGAGGAGGCTCTTAGGCACAACCATAGGGAGGCCTAGCCTCTCCTTTGCAGCAACCGTCTTCCCAAGGGTAAAACCTATGGTAGAGGGCTCAACCCATCAAACCACCAGTCCCCTATGTCTGTGGTCATGTTAGCAACCATCGAGGTGGGGTAGGCCAATACCCCTGCATTCTCCACAGGCTCCTCAAGGGGGCACTACATCTTTTTTTCCTTGTTTTTCTTCTTTTTTTTTTTAACTTTCCCTTCTTTTTTTTTTTTTTTTTTAATCTTCATTTAATTGAGATATATTCACATACCACGCAGTCATACAAAACAAATCGTACTTTCGATTGTTTACAGTACCATTACATAGTGGTACATTCATCACCCAAATCAATCCCTGACACCTTCATTAGCACACACAAAAAAATAACAAGAATAATAATTAGAGTGAAAAAGAGCAATTGAAGTAAAAAAGAACACTGGGTACCTTTGTCTGTTTGTTTCCTTCCCCTATTTTTCTACTCATCCATCCATAAACTAGACAAAGAGGAGTGTGGTCCTTATGGCTTTCCCAATCCCATTGTCACCCCTCATAAGCTACATTTTTATACAACTGTCTTCGAGATTCATGGGTTCTGGGTTGTAGTTTGATAGTTTCAGGTATCCACCACCAGCTACCCCAATTCTTTAGAACCTAAAAAGGGTTGTCTAAAGTGTGCATAAGAGTGCCCACCAGAGTGACCTCTCGGCTCCTTTTGGATTCTCTCTGCCACTGAAGCTTATTTCATTTCCTTTCACATCCCCTTTTTGGTCAAGAAGATGTTCTCCGTCCCACGATGCCAGGTCTACATTCCTCCCCGGGAGTCATATTCCACGTTGCCAGGGAGATTCACTCCCCTGGGTGTCTGATCCCACGTAGAGGGGAGGGCAGTGATTTCACCTTTCAAGTTGGCTTAGCTAGAGAGACAGGGCCACATCTGAGCAACAAAGAGGCATTCGGGAGGAGGCTCTTAGGCACAACCATAGGGAGGCCTAGCCTCTCCTTTGCAGCAACCGTCTTCCCAAGGGTAAAACCTGTGGTAGAGGGCTCAACCCATCAAACCACCAGTTCCCTATGTCTGTGGTCATCTTAGCAACCATGGAGGTGGGGTAGGCGAATACCCCTGCATTCTCCACAGGCTCCTCAAGGGGGCACTACATCTTTTTTTTTTCCTTGTTTTTCTTTTTTTTTTTTTTTTAACTTTCCCTTCTTTTTTAAATCAACTGTATGAAAAAAAAGTTAAAAAGAAAACAAACATACAATAAAAGAACATTTCAAAGAGACCATAACAAGGGAGTAAGAAAAAGACAACTAACCTAAGATAACTGCTTAACTTCCAACATGTTCCTACTTTACCCCAAGAAAGTTACCTAATATAGCAACATTTCTGTGAACTTGTTCCTACTATATCCATCAGAAATTAACAGACCATAGTCATTCCTGGGCATCCCCAGAACGTTAAATAGCTTATCTGTTCTTCTTGGATTATTGTTCCCCCTTCCTTAATTGCTCTCTATTGCTAGTTCCCCTACATTCTACATTATAAGCCATTTGTTATACATTTTTCAAAGTTCACATTAGTGGTAGCATATAATATTTCTCTTTTTGTGCCTGGCTTATTTCGCTCAGCATTATGTCTTCAAGGTTCATCCATGTTGTCATATGTTTCACGAGATTGTTCCTTCTTACTGCCGCGTAGTATTCCATCGTGTGTATATACCACATTTTATTTATCCACTCATCTGTTGAAGGACATTTGGGTTGTTTCCATCTCTTGGCAATTGTGAATAATGCTGCTATGAACATTGGCATGCAGATATCTGTTCGTGTCACTGCTTTCCGATCTTCCGGGTATATACCGAGAAGTGCAATCGCTGGATCGAATGGTAACTCTATATCTAGTTTTCTAAGGAACTGCCAGACTGACTTCCAGAGTGGCTGAACCATTATACAGTCCCACCAACAGTGAATAAGAGTTCCAATTTCTCCACATCCCCTCCAGCATTTGTAGTTTCCTGTTTGTTTAATGGCAGCCATTCTAACTGGTGTTAGATGGTATCTCATTGTGGTCTTAATTTGCATCTCTCTAATAGCTAGTGAAGCTGAACATTTTTTCATGTGTTTCTTGGCCATTTGTATTTCCTCTTCAGAGAACTGTCTTTTCATATCTTTTGCCCATTTTATAATTGGGCCGACTGTACTATTGTCATTGAGTTGTAGGATTTCTTTATATATGCAAGATATCAGTCTTTTGTCAGATACATGGTTTCCAAAAATTTTTTCCCATTGAGTTGGCTGCCTCTTTACCTTTTTGAGAAATTCCTTTGAGGTGCAGAAACTTCTAAGCTTGAGGAGTTCCCATTTATCTATTTTCTCTTTTGTTGCTTGTGCTTTGGGTGTAAAGTCTAGGAAGTGGCCGCCTAATACAAGGTCTTGAAGAAGTTTTCCTACAATATCTTCTAGGAGTTTTATGGTACTTTCTTTTATATTGAGATCTTTGGTCCATTTTGAGTTAATTTTTGTGTAGGGGGTGAGGTAGGGGTCCTCTTTCATTCTTTTGGATATGGATATCCAACTCTCCCAGCCCCATTTGTTGAAAAGACCATTATGACTCAGTTCAGTGACTTTGGGGGCCTTATCAAAGATCAGTCAGCCATAGATCTGAGGGTCTATCTCCGAATTCTCAATTCGATTCCATTGATCTATATGTCTATCTTTGTGCCAGTACCATGCTGTTTTGGCAACTGTGGCTTTATAATAAGCTTCAAAGTCAGGGAGTGTAAGTCCTCCCACTTCGTTTTTCTTTTTTAGAGTGTCTTTAGCAATTCGAGGCATCTTCCCTTTCCAAATAAATTTGATAACTAGCTTTTCCAAGTCTGCAAAGTAGGTTGTTGGAATTTTGATTGGGATTGCATTGAATCTGTAGATGAGTTTGGGTAGAATTGACATCTTAATGACATTTAGTCTTCCTATCCATGAACATGGAATATTTTTCCATCTTTTAAGGTCCCCTTCTATTTCTTTTAGTAGAGTTATGTAGTTTTCTTTGTATAGGTCTTTTACATCTTTGGTTAAGTTTATTCCTAGGTACTTGATTTTTTTAGTTGCTATTGAAAACGGTATCTTTTTCTTGAGTGTCTCTTCAGTTTGTTCATTTATAGCATATAGAAACATTACTGACTTATGTGCATTAACCTTGTATCCTGCTACTTTGCTAAATTTGTTTATTAGCTCTAGTAGCTGTATCGTCGATTTCTCAGGGTTTTCTAGATATAAGATCATATCATCTGCAAACAATGACAGTTTTACTTCTTCTTTTCCAATTTGGATGCCTTTTATTTCTTTGTCTTGCCGGATTGCCCTGGCTAGCACTTCCAGCACAATGTTGAATAACAGTGGTGACAGCGGGCATCCTTGTCTTGTTCCTGATCTTAGAGGGAAGGCTTTCAGTCTCTCACCATTGAGTACTATGCTGGCTGTGGGTTTTTCATATATGCTCTTTATCATGTTGAGGAAGTTTCCTTCAATTCCTACCTTTTGAAGTGTTTTTATCAAAAAGGGATGTTGGATTTTGTCAAATGCTTTTTCAGCATCTATTGAGATGATCAATTGATTTTTCCCTTTTGACTTGTTAATGTGTTGTAATAGATTGATTGATTTTCTTATGTTGAACCATCCTTGCATGCCTGGAATAAACCCCACTTGGTCATGGTGTATGATTTTTTTAATGTGTCTTTGGATTCGATTTGCAAGTATTTTGTTGAGGATTTTTCATTAGGGAGATTGGCCGGTAGTTTTCCTTTTTTGTAGCATCTTTGCCTGGTTTTGGTATTAGATTGATGTTAGCTTCATAAAATGAGTTAGGTAGTGTTCCATTTTCTTCAATGTTTTGAAAGAGTTTGAGTAAGATTGGTGTCAGTTCTTTCTGGAAAGTTTGGTAGAATTCCCCTGTGAAGCCATCTGGCCCTGGGCATTTATTTGTGGGAAGATTTTTGATGACTGATTGGATCTCTTTGCTTGTGATGGGTTGGTTGAGGTCTTCTATTTCTTCTCTGGTCAGTCTAGGTTGTTCATATGTTTCCAGGAAATTGTCCATTTCCTCTACATTATCCAGTTTGTTGCCATACAGTTGTTCATAGTATCCTCTTATAATTTTTTTAATTTCTTCAGGATCTGCAGTTATGTCACCTTTTTCATTCATTATTTTGTTTATATGGGTCTTCTCTCTTTTTGATTTTGTCAGTCTAGCTAGGGGCTTGTCAATCTTGTTGATCTTCTCAAAGAACCAACTTTTGGTGATATTTATCCTCTCTATTGTTTTTTTGTTCTCTATGTCATTTATTTCTGCTTTAATCCTTGTTATTTCTTTTCTTCTACTTGGTTTAGGATTGGTTTGCTGTTCATTTTCTAGCTTCTTCAGTTGATCCATTAGTTCTTTGATTTTGGCTCTTTCTTCCTTTTTAATATATGCATTTAGTGCTATAAATTTCCCCCTTAGCACTGCTTTTGCTGCATCCCATAGGTTTTGGTATGTTGTGTTCTCATTTTCATTCGTCTCTATATATTTAGCAATTTCTCTTGCTATTTCTTCTTTAACCCACTGATTGTTTAGGAGTGTGTTGTTTAACCTCCAGGTATTTGTGAATTTTCTAAGTCTCTGATGGTTATTGACTTCTAATTGTATTCCATTGTGGTCAGAGAATGTGCTTTGAATAATTTCAATCTTTTTAAATTTATTGAGGCTTGTTTTATGTCCCAGCATATGATCTATTCTGGAGAAAGTTCCATGAGCACTAGAAAAGTATGTGTATCCTGGTGATTTGGGATGTAATGTCCTGTATATGTCTGTTAAATCTAATTCATCTATCAGATTGTTTAGGTTTTCAATTTCCTTATTGGTCTTCTGTCTGGTTGATCTATCTATAGGAGAGAGTGATGTGTTGAAGTCTCCCACAATTATTGTGGAAACATCGATTGCTTCCTTTAGTTTTGCCAGTGTTTCTCTCATGTATTTTGTGGCACCTTGATTGGGTGCATAGACATTTACGATTGTTATTTCTTCTTGCTGAATTGCCGCTTTTATTAGTATGTAGTGGCCTTCTTTGTCTCTCAAAACATCCCTGCATTTGAAGTCTATTTTATCTGAGATTAATATTGCTACACCTGCTTTCTTTTGGCTGTAGCTTGCATGAAATATTTTTTTCCATCCTTTCACTTTCAGTTTCTTTGTGTCCCTGTGTCTAAGATGAGTCTCTTGTATGCAAAATATTGATGGTTCATTTTTTTTGATCCATTCTGTGAATCTATATCTTTTAATTGGGGAGTTTAATCCATTTACATTCAACGTTATAACCGTGAAGGCATTTCTTGAATCAGCCATCTTATCCTTTGGTTTATGTTTGTCATATTTTTCCCCTCTGTCTATTAATATCCTTTATTGTACCCATACCGAATCTCTTTAGTACTGAACGTTTCTCCAAGTCTCTCTGTCCTTTCTTTGTTTCTCTGTCTGTAGGGCTCCCTTTAGTATCTCCAGTAGGGCAGGTCTCTTGTTAGCAAATTCTCTCAGCATTTGTTTGTATGTGAAAAATTTAAGCTCTCCCTCAAATTTGAAGGAGAGCTTTGCTGGATAAAGTATTCTTGGCTGGAAATTTTTCTCATTCAGAATTTTAAATATATCGTGCCACTGCCTTCTCGCCTCCATGGTGGCTGCTGAGTAGTCACTACTTAGTCTTATGCTGTTTCCTTTGTATGTGGTGAATTGCTTTTCTCTTGCTGCTTTCAGAACTTGCTCCTTCTCTTCTGTGTTTGACAGTGTGATCAGTATATGTCTCAGAGTGGGTTTATTTGGATTTATTGTATTTGGGGTTCGCTGAGCATTTATGATTTGTGTATTTATGTTGTTTAGAATATTTGGGAAGTTTTCCCCAACAATTTCTTTGAATACTCTTCCTAGACCTTTACCCTTTTCTTCCCCTTCTGGGACACCAATGAGTCTTATATTTGGACGTTTCATATTATCTATCATATCCCTGAGGTCCATTTCGATTTTTTCAATTTTTTTCCCCATTCTTTCTTTTATGCTTTCATTTTCCATTCTGTCATCTTCGAGGTCACTGGTTCGTTGTTCAACTTCCTCTAGTCTTGTACTATGAGTGTCCAGAATCTTTTTAATTTGGTCAACAGTTTCTTTAATTTCCATAAGATCATCCATTTTTTTTATTTAGTCTTGCAATGTCTTCTTTATGCTCTTCTAGGGTCTTCTTGATTTCCTTTGTCTCCCGTACTATGGTCTCATTGTTCATCTTTAGTTCTTTGAGTAGCTGCTCTAGGTGCTGTGTCTCTTCTGGTCTTTTGATTTGGGTGCTTGGGCTTGGGTTATCCATAGCGTCTGGTTTTTTCATATGCTTTATAATTTTCTGTTGTTTTTGGCCTCGTGGCATTTGCTGAACTTGATAGGGTTCTTTTAGGATTTGTAGACCAATTGAAGTCCTTATCTCTAATTTATCAGATCTACAGCTTCGTGGAGTACACTTTCTCTAACTAACCAGCAGGTGGCGTCCACGAGCCACCTGTTCTCCACAAGCCAGTTCTCCCCTGCTTAGCCTTTTTGGTGAGTGGGGGAGTGAGTCTTGTGGGGTCCAATTGGTGTACCAAGCTTGCGTGTGTAGTTGGTGTTGCCTGCCCTGTATATGGGGCGTGTTTCTGGGCAGTCAGGGAGGGGGGGGTGGCTCTAACAATCAAATCTCCCTGGTGATCCTAGAGTTTTAAAGCTGCTGCAATACTCTAATCCTTCAGTTCAGTCCTGCCACAGTTTGTCTCTGCCACTGACCCACAAGTCCTTGGTATTGGCGTATGGCTCCTGAGACTTGCAAGTGGGCCCCTCTTCCAGGCTGTGCACCCCGGGTCCTCTG
Source organism: Choloepus didactylus (assembly GCF_015220235.1). Taxonomy (NCBI): domain Eukaryota; kingdom Metazoa; phylum Chordata; class Mammalia; order Pilosa; family Megalonychidae; genus Choloepus; species Choloepus didactylus. The sequence goes on along the minus strand of NC_051334.1, from coordinate 190,066,569 downwards.
TTGAGGGATGACTGTGCTATGTCACAGGTGAGTGCCGTCCCCCCAGGGCAGTTCTGGGCTGCTGGGCTGTGTAGGGAGGCTCCCAGTCTGCTGAAATGATGGCTGAATGGGGCTTTGTTAATTCACACTGCTCTACCTTCCCAACTCTGGGACAATCAGCTGAGGTTGCAGGGAAGGCTAATGTCCACGCCCAGTTTTGTGGTGTGTGCCTGTTATTTGAAGCACTTCCGTCACACTGGGTTGTCTGGGGCAGTTCTGGGCTATGGGGCTGACGATGGGCAGGAGTGTTTCCTGTCCACCAGGATGATGGCTGTGAGCAGACACCCCCCTTTTCTTGGGAAGTTGTGGTGTTTAGTGAATTTTCTCAGCCACTGGATTATTGCGTTTTGTCTCAGAGCTCTCCTAGTTCTGCTCTTGACTTGACCTGCCCAAATTGCAAGTCTTTGAAGCTTTCTGTATTGGGCTTCTTAGAGTAATTGTTTTAGAAAAAGAAAAAAGGATTAAAAAAAAAAAGAAAAAGAAAAAAGAAAAAAAAAAAAAAAGGGCCCTCCTCAGAGATCTAATGGGTTATTGAAATGCTAAGAGACAAAGCAACCAGGGCCATTAAGGAAAGGTCCACAGGGCAGAGAGATCAGCTTTTCTTCGGGATTTGCATATGCGCCTCAGGGCCCTTCCCCTTTCTATGTTCACCAGAACTCCAAAAATCCTCCGCTTTTATTTTGGAGTTTTTCGTGTTGTTTTTTTTCTCTATGCCTGTCTCCTCTCTGCTGGGCTGGCTGCTCTCAGATTCTCTGGTGTCTGGTCTCAGTCTATCTATGGTTGGAGTTTGGATCAGTAGAATGAGATTCCGATAAGGGCTGCCACTGCAGTTCTCCCTTCTCCTTCCCGGAGCTGACAGCCCCTCCTCCCACGGGACTGAGCCTGGCAGGGAGGGGCGCGGGTCCCCTGGCCGCAAAAACTTACAGATTTCGCTGATCTCAGCAGTTCCACGTTTTCATGAGTGTTGTATGAAGTATGCCCAAAGTCAGATTGCTCTGTGGTGTCCAGTCCACGCAGTTCCTGGCTTTCTACCTACTTTCCTGGAGGAGTAACTAAAACATACAGCTCACCAGTCTGCCATCTTGCCCCGCCTCCACCTAAGTCTCTCTATCTCTTTTTACCCTTCATTTCTACACTCTTCTCCAACCTCTCTCTCCTTTCTTTTCCTATCTGCTTGTAGCACTCCCTTTAGTATTTCCTGTAGAGCAGGCCTCTTGTTCACAAACTCTCTCAGTGTCTGATTGTCAGAAAATATTTTAAACTCTCCCTCATTTTTGAAGGACAGTTTTGCTGAACATAGAATTCTTGGTTGTCAGTTTTTCACTTTAAGTATGTTAAATATATCATAACATTGCCTTCTCACCTCCATGGTTTCTACTAAAAAATCCACACATAGTCTTATCGAGCTTCCTTTGTATGTGATGGATCATGTTTCTACTGAAAAATCTGCACATAGTCTTATCGAACTTCCTTTGTATGTGATGGATCGCTTTTCTCTTGCTGCTTTCAAAATTCTATCTTTGTCTTTGACATTTAATAATCTGATTATTGTTTCTTGGAGTTGGTTTATTTGGGTCTATTCTGTTTGAGGTATGCTGTGCTTCTTGGATCTGTAATTTTATGTCTTTCATATGAGATGGGAAATTTTCATTGATTATCTCCTCTATTATTGCTTCTGCCCCTTTTCCCTTCTCTTCTTTTGGGACATCCATAACACGTACATCCATGTGGTTCATGTTGTCATTCAGTTCCCTGAGACTCTGCTCATATTTTTCCATTTTTTTCCTTATCTTTTCCTTTGTGTGTAGGATTTCAGACATCCTGTCCTCCAGTTCGTGAATCCTTTCTTCTGTCTCTTCAAATCCACTGTCGTATGTCTCCATTGTGTTTTTCATCTCTTCTATTGTGCCTTTAATTCTCATAAGTTCTGCCATTTGTTTTTTTCAAACTTTTAGTTCTTCCTTATGTTTGCCCAATGTCTTCTTACTATCCTTCATCTCTTTTGCCATATCTTCCTTCAACTTGTTGATTTGATTTTTGAATTGATTTAGGAGATTTGTTTGATTAATAATTAGTTGTTTCAATTCCTGCATCTCATTTGAAGTGTGTTTGTTCCTCTGACTGGGCCATATCTTTGTTTTTGAGAATGTGACTCATAATTTTTTGTTGTCTAGGCATCTGGTTTCCTTGATTACCCCAATCAGATTTTCCCAGACCAGACAGGCCCAGGTCTCAGGAGGAGGCTGTATTCAGTATCAAGTTTCCCTGAGGATGAGCTCCAGCAGGTTGTCAGACTGTCCTGTGAGGCCTCTAGTCTCTGTGCTTTTCCTATCCTGCCCAGCATGTGGTACTTGTCAACCCGCAGCTCCCCACTGGCATAAAGAGGTGCAGTGTATTTAATTCTCAGTGGACCCTGACCTGGTGAGGGATTGAGGGTGTCATAATCCAAGTTTAGGCTGTTTCTGCCCCACCCCAGTCCCTGGGTCTGAATTCTCTGAGGGTGGGCCACCCCTTGAGCTTGGCCCTGCCCTCCCCTTTTCTTAGGGAAGATAAGCCTTAAGAAAAACCCATACACTTGAGTTTTTCCTTTGTCTCTCTGACTATCTTAACTCCACCCATTCCTGGGTCAATGCTGACAATTGAAAACTGCCTGAGGCTTTCTCTAATGAGCTTCTTATAATGAGAGAAAAAAAAGGAAAAAAGCAAGAAGTCCCCTTTTCAGAGCCAGTCCCCAGCCCTCCAGATCACCAGGAAGAACCAGAGTTGCTACCCGGTTCTGTGTCCCCCTTTTCTTGGGACACAGCCCTTCTCCAGTATTCGGAGTTCAGCAAACTCCAAAAGCCTTTGTTTTTATTTATTTATGTATTTTTTTCCCATCGGGCCTGCCTCCTCTCTGCCAGGATAAACCTCAGGATTCCTTTTCTGTTTGCTCCTGGTTTATCTGTGCTCATAGCTTGTACTCAGTAGTCCAAATTTGTTAATTAAATCCACAATTGGAGCTTGGTTGAGTTACATTCCCTTGCTTCTGGCAGGGACTGCTTCTTTTTCCCACAGTGAAGTATTACAACTCAGCCTGCCATGTCAGTGGGGGAGGACACCAGCTCTGCAGTTTGGGGAGCTTTACTTACAGTTCTGTGCTGTGATCTCAGCTGTTCCACCCATTCCTGACTGGTGTATGATGTTTTCTGGTCACAGAAGTACCCCCATCAGTTGTTCCAGACTATTTTCTAGTTGTTCCTGGCTATTTACAAGTTGTTCTAGGGGACCAAATTCCACACCTCTCTATGCCGCCCTCTTGCCCTGCCTTCTTATTGATTTTTAAGAGTTGTTTATATATTCTGTATATTAGTCCTTTGTTGGATATATTGCAAATATCTTCTCCCTCTCTATTGAATTGTTACGACCTTTTAAATAAATATTTTCCTATACCAAAGCTATCAAATATGTACTCCTGTATTGTCTTCTAGAAGTGTTATCATTCTATCTTTCACATTTAGACTTGCAATCCCTTTAGAATTGATTTATGTATATAATCGGAGGTAAGGGTAAATTCATTTATGTTTTTCCAAGTGGTTATCAAATTGATCTGGTATTACAGTGTCACCTTTGTCATAAATCAAATGAGAATAAAAGGTCCTTTATTCTGTTGCATTACTCTAGGTTAATATAGCTTTATAATAGTCCTCATATCCAGTAGTGTAAGCCCTCCAACTTTGTGTTTCAAGATTGCTTGACTATTCTTGGACCTTTGTATTTCCATATAAATGTTAGAATCATATTGTCAATTTACACACACACACACGCATGTGGACTCATACTGCTGGAAATTTGATTGGGAATTGTGCTGAATCTATAAATCAGTTTTGGGAGAGTTGACATTGTTCCTACATTGAATCTTCCAATCCATAAACATAATTCCAAGTTTTTGAAAGAATCCTTTTGGTAAAGAAACCCCAATTACCTAAATTTACATCAAATGATGGGCAGATAAACAAAATGTATTATATCCATACAATGGACTATCATTCATACATAAAAGGGAATGAAGTGCACATCAAGGAAACTTGAAACCATTATGTGGAGTGAAAGAAGCTTGTCACAAAAGACCACATATATATGATTCCATTTATATGAAATGTCCAGAATAGGCAACTCTGTAGAAACAGAAAGTAAAAGTTGCCTAGGGCTGGGGGTTGGGTAAGAGTGGGGCATGGAGGGGTTGGGCAGTGACAGCTAAAGAGTACATGGGTTTTTATTGTGGAGGGGTGATGAAAATTTTCTAGAATTGACTGTGGTGATGATTATACATATCTGTGAATATACTAAAAGCCATTGCATTGTAAACTTTAAGTAGGTGAATGTACAGTATATGAATTATATCTCAATAAAATTATTACAAACAAAGAAAAAGAAACCATAACCCTGCTCTGTCAAATGTCTTGATTGTTTAAGCCCTAAGGAAGTCCTGTAAAAGGACATATTTTCCAACATTTTACCACAAGGAGATTTTGGACAATGAGTGGATGCAGTATTCAGATGAGGCTTTGGGTTATCTCCCTAGTAGAGACTGTATTTTTGGTGTGCAAAGAAGGGTGCACACAAATACTGAGGTGGAAAGATAGGTGGACTATAGTAAAAACTATTAATTGTCCTCCAAAACACATTTTCCCTTCTTCTATCATAATAGAATTATGAGAACACATGGCTGCTATTGTTGATTACATTTTCCAGTATTTTCTCTAGGTAAGTATAGCCATATGACTAAATTCCCACTGATAAAATTCCCACTGAGCAGAAGTAATGTGGGCCCCTTCATGGCCAGGACCTTAAGAGAATGGGTGTTCTCTTATCCATTATTGCAAGTTGGAACCCTTTTGTGGTGGCCACTGAATTTGGATCACGTAGATGACAAGTCCTAAGGGATAAAAATGATAGCAGAGCAATGACTAAGAAGGAAACAAAAACTGGATTCCAGAATGCCCTTGTGATACTATGATGGTTAATTCCATGTGTCAACTTGGCTAGGTATGTACATCTTGTTGTTTGGTCAAGCAAGCACTGGCCTGATTGTTATTGTGAAGGTATTTCATAGATGGATTTGCATCTATGGTCAGTTGATTGGATCTATAGCTGATTCCATCTACAATCAACAAAAGAGATTGTCCTCAGCATTGAGGTGAGTTGCCTCATCCAATCAGCTGAGGCCTTAAAGGGAGAAGTGGGGATTTCAGATGTCATAAAGAAGAATTTCTGCCTCTACTTCAGCCAACCAAGTTCTTCTGGGGAATTAAACTTCATCACTTTCTAACTTGTAGACTCCCTACAGAGTTTGGATTTGCCAGATTTCAGAATCATCTTTATCAGACTTTCCAGCTTGCAGCCTGCCCTAAGGAATTCAGACTTTCTAATCCCCACAACAGTCATGTGTGCCAATTCCTATCCCCCTCTTCCTCTTCTTCTCCCTCTCCCTCCCTCTCCCTCCCTCCTCCCCCTGCCTCTCTGAAGAATCCTGACCAATACAGATTTAAATCTAGATATTCACATGGGACTATTACATGAGATATATATATATATATATATGTATGTATATTTCTTTAATCCACTCTATGGTTAGTTCTCTTTTTAGGTTTTTCCACAACTAATGCAAGAGGTAGGATTTTTCATTTTCTGCTCAGTAGGGAATCCGAAATTTGGAAACTCCCACTTAACAAAGCCCAAAGGAAGAAGCCACTAATTCCCTCAAGATTTGTGGTCATAACCTTTTTACCTGGCCTCATTCAGAATAAAGTGCTTATATATGGCACTTCCTGTCATGTCAATGATTAACACTTGGCACTAGGGAGAGAAAACAACACCAGGCAGAAGGTATCCAGGCCTCACCCTGAATTTGTGATACTCTGAAAATCTGAAATGTATCTTTCAGACTTTCAGCTCTCTTGAGTCCCACTACATTGCTAAAGACTTTGTAGCCTCCGCAGAGGCGAGGTTGGCCCAGGCTTTGAAGTACTAAGAAGTCTTTGGTGGCGGGAAGACCCAGGGGTGGAGGCTGTCTCCAAACTCTCCAGGCTGCTTTATATTTCCGAAGAAAATCATGCTTTATTTCACTAAATTTTAGGGAGCTGGAAAAGAAACTAAACAAATATCTGGAGAGCTTTCACAGGGGGAAATGATGTCAAGTTAAGAGGGTTGTTTGATATTTTTAGAAAGCTGCCTCTGAAGGCTGGAGCAGACTTGTTTATAAGTCTGTAGCTCACTGAGGGGATCCTAAAATGCCCCTACTGACATACAGGGCTCAGATTCCAAACCCACTGATGTAACAACATGGGCATGAAGGCCCAGAGAGGGCCAGCAAGTCGGTGGTAAAATTGCGATTAGAATTAATGTTTGCTACCTCTTTGCCTAATTACTGCCCTATTCCAACTTTCTGGAAATTATTTGCCATATTTATAGACCTTGCACAGAGATCTTCCCTCCACCAAATTCTTGCTGCTTGGGAAGCTCAAAAGAATTGCTGAGCAAAGACCATAGAACTGCCTCTAGCCAGTGCTCCCTTCAGCTAACCCTCTGAGTAAAAATTGCTGGCAATCATTCCTCTACAAAAGCCATCATAAAAGCACTGTGCCTCATGCCTCTCACCGTCTCTTTTCCCTCCTTTCCCTAGGCCCCCAGGTGCTGAACCTGTACAGTCGGGAGACGTGAGCTGGCACTGTTTTTGAAAGACAGAAAATATTTATTTGTTTGTCTGCCTCTGAAGACCTTCAGCAGAAACCTAGCAAAGTCTGAAGGCTGAAATCTCTCCCCAGCTGTTCCTCTCTGAGGGGGTACATAACAAAGATCGTGAAGGTGACTCAGCAATGTTTACTGAGCAGTTCTGACATTTCACCCACAGCTGCTACCTGGAAAACAGACTAGTTATCCATCAATCAGACTATCTCCTCATGATTAGTAGTACAGCTTGCATATCCCCAGCTATAGGCAAGATGACCCATGTGACAGGTAGAGATGGATTTGAAGAATTCCAGAAACTGGTGTACTCTTTGACAAGTAAGAACATCAGAGCTAACTCAGTACTGGACAGAAATAAGCCCAAAAAGATAAGGAAATTCCATATGTAATCAGACAGATGAGGCAGGTCCTGAACTCCCACAGTCATCAGAGCCACTTGAGAAACTTGTTAATATGAAGATTCTTGAGCCCTGCCCTAGATATTTTGGTATAGTAAGTCTGGAGAAGGTGATTCTGTTACTGGTAGCTCAAGAGAGGACTGCATATTGATAGTTGGTCACATTACACCAGAGACTCATCTGAACCAGGGTCCTTGTTTCCATCTTCAAATGCATCCAATTGCTCAGGCTGGCCAGCTAGTCAGTGTGCTACCAGAAACGACCTGCAGACAAACGTCTCTGATACCTTCACAGACCTCACAGTTTCTAAAATGCCTCCCAGCCACATATTCATTTCATCCTCATGTTAACCATAGAGCAGCTCTGGCATGCTGGCATGAATAGTCCATTTTACAGATGAGGAAACTGGGACTTGGTGAAGAAAAGTGACTTACCAAAGTCTTCATAGCCAGAGTTGTCACACTGTGATTCAAACTCTAGTGCATGAGAGTCCTTTTCCTGCAAACTTCAACCTGTTCAGCCAAGAGCCATGGAGCTTCTGATTTTACCCAACTGCCCACTAGTCTGATTCCCATTACCTGAGGCCCAATCCAGAGCTCTGCCATCCTCCTTTGTCAAATGTCTTAGCAGCTAGCCAGGCTGCCCTTCTGAACCATACCTCTCCCTCCCTTTTTACCTCCGTCAGAGCACACTGTCCTGGCCTGAGCCCCTTTCCTCAGAATCACCAGGTCAAGTGGTGCACACTAATTTACCAAATTCAGGGGACTCCTAGAGGCTAGTCCTCAGAGAATGATCTTTTTCCCTCTTGCAGACCCAGAGACCCTACATGCAAATCATCTATCTCAAACTTGCAATCCAACTCTATATTTTGAGATATTGCCCCCCAGGGAAGGCTGCAGATTAGGATGCAGCCTCCCAATCCCCTCATCCTTCTCTGGACTATTAAAGGCTTGTTTGGAGCCACTGAGTAGTCACACAGAAGCCCAACTAGTGTCACACCCACCAGGTCTATGGGGACAGTTTGTTAATTGTCATCTCCCACATTTTCCCTTCCAGGAAGATCCTCATCTAAGCCTGAAGATTGTTTCTTCATTCAACAAATATTTACTGAGAGCCTGCTATGCCCTAAGCATTGTAGCAGGCAGGCCCTGGCAACACAGCAGTGAACAAAACATATAAAAATCCCTGCCAGTGTCAACCTTTCATTCTAGCAAGGTGAGACTGACTGACACATGTGATATGTAACGTATACAATTTGAAGGTGATGAGTGTTAAGGTTAAAAAAATAAAATTTTAGAATGGTAAGGAGCTACTTGGGGTGATGAAGGAGCTTCTTGGGGTGATGCAAATGTTCTGTATGTTGATTGTGGTGCCGGTCACACAACTATACTAGAGGTGTGTGTATCAGTGTGTGTACACACATTTTTAAATAGATCATCAGTAAAGGCCTCATTGAAAAGGTAACATTCCACAAAGACCCAAAATTGATGAGGGCTGAGTCATATTGTGGATATCTGGGAAAAAAATTATTCCAGTTAGAAGAAATAGTCAGTGCAAAGTTCCTAAAGTAAGAGTATGTTTGACGTGTTCCAGAAAAAGCAAGGAGAGCAAGTGTGGCAGGAGTGGAAGGAGCAAGGCCAAGAATGTTGAGTTGAGGTCCAATATTTTGGGAGGAAGGAGGAACAGGTCATGTAGGGACTTTCAGGCCATCGGAAAGATTTTAGCTTTTAGCATGAGAGAAAATGGGGAGTAATTGTTTGGCAGAGAAGTGCCATGATCTGGCTTAGGTGCTTTTAAAACTGACTTCATTGAGGTATTATTTACATACAATAAATGCACACGTTTCAAGTGATGAGATTTTTAAAATGTGTATAGTTGCATCACCCCAAGATGCTCCTTCATGCCATTTTGAAGTCAATCCCCTACTGTCACTTCCAATCGCAGATAATGCCCCGATCTAATTTCAGTCACTATGCATTATCATTGTCTATCCTAGAATTTCTCATAACTTGAATCACACAGCATATACTCTTTTATGATGGCCTTGTGTGTAGCAGTAGTTCATTCTTTTTCATAGCTGAATAGTATTCCACTCTATAGATATAACACAGTTTGTTTATTCATTCAGTTTTTGGCAAATATAAATAAAACTGCTATGAAAATTTGCCTACAAATTTTTGTGTGGACATAGATTTTCAAATCTCTTGTGTAAGTACCTAGTAGTGGAATGGCTGGCCAAACTGTTTTACAAAATGAGTTTACCATTTTACATTCCCACAAGCAGTGTATGAGAGTTCCAGTTGATCAATATGCTTACTAGCAGTTTAGCTATCATTTTTTTAATTTTTAATTTTGGCTGTTCTAGTGGGATGTAGAGATATTTCACTGTGATTTTAATTTGCAATTTTATGATGAATAATGATGTTGAGCACCTTTTCATGTCTTAGGGGGCATTTATATATATTTTATTTTCTGACATGTCTGCTAATGTCTTTGCTCATTTTTTAAAACTTTTTTCTGTGGTAACATATATACAACACAATATTTCCCATTTTAACCACCTTCATATATATAATTCAGTGATATTGATTACAGTTTTGCCCATTTTAAAAATCAGGTTGCTTTTCTATCATTAGCAAACTGAAAGCATTCTTCATATATTCTGAATATAAATCCTTTGCCAGATATATGTATTGTGAATATTTTCCCTTGATTGATCTACTGATTTCCTCAGTGGTCTTTGGAAGAGCAGAAATTTTCTTTTCCAACACATTATTATGAAAATTTTGAAACATACAGCAAAGTAAACACGTTTACTTTGTTTACTATACTTGCTTTATCACATATCTATGCATCTATCCATCCCTCTACCAATCCATTAATCCATCTTATTTTTTGTTCAAAGTAAGTTAGACGCATCAGTAATTTTCTCTTAAGTGGATTATACATTCCATTAACTAGAATTTAGTATTTATTTACAGTGTTTTTCTTTTGATGTAAAATGTGCATACAATGAAAAGCACAAATCTAAAGGGCATGGTCACTGAATTTTGACAAACACTTACACCTAAGTAAGCCAGTTTCCTAGCAAGATTGGAGAACATTACCATTAACCCAGAAAATTCCCTCATGCTCCTTCCCAGTGAATCCCTATCTACACCATCTGGAAGAAACCACCATTCTAACATTTTTCCAGGCTAGATTACATTGCCTGTTCCAGAATTTCATATAAATTGATTCATATCACATGTACTCTGTTGTGTAAGTCTCCTTTCACTCAACATAATGTTTTCTGAGATTCATTCATGATTTTGTGTGTGTAAGTAACACATTCCTTTTATTGCTGAGTAGTATTCCATTAGTATGGATATAATTTGTTTATCCATTCTCCTATTGAGAGACATTTAGATTTTTCCAGTTTGAGCTGTTATGAATAAAGCTGTTAACATCCTTCAACAAGTCTTTTTTGTGAAATATATTGTTTTCATTTCTCTTGGATAAGTATTTAGGAGTAGAATGGCAAGGTCATTTGGTAAGAATACATTTAGTTATAAGAAACTTTTTTTCTGAAGCGACTGCAGCGTACATTCCAATCAACAATGTATGATAGCGCCAGTTTCTCCATTAGTTTTATTTTAGCCTTTGGGGCGAGTACATAGTGGTATTTCCTTTTGCTTTTATTTTGGATTTCCCTGATGTTGAGTACTTTTTCAAATGCTTTTTAGCCATTTATATATCTTTTCTTGTGACGTGCATGCTCAAATCTTTTGCCCATTTTTTAAAGTGCATTGACTGTCTTTTTCTCATTGAGCTGGAGGAGATGATAGATTCATAGATAGATAGAAACATAGATAGATAGATAGATAGATAGATAGATAGACAGGCAGATAATCTCCTGAATACAACTCTTGTCAGATGTATGTTTTGTGAATACTTCTTCCAGTCTGTGACTTGCCTATTCACTTTATTAGCGGTATTTTATCATGAGTAGGAGTTTTAATTTTGATCCAGTCCATTTTATTAATTTCTTCATTTGTAGTTATTGCTTTCGGTGACCTATGAAACCTTTGCCTACCCCATTTCTCAAAGACATTCTCTCATTTCTTTTAAAGCTTTAGGGACTTAGCTTTAACATTTAGGAATGTGATACATCTTGAATTAATTTTTGTTAATGATATGAGGTAGGGGGTGGGGTTTTTTTTTTTCAATATAGATATACACTTGTTCCAGAACCATTTTTTCAAGTCTTTTATTCCCCCTTTGGATTGCTTTGGAATCTTTGCTGTCAATCAAACAACTATGTAAGCGTGGGTCTGTTTAGGGGCTCTTCCTTTTGTTCCATTGATTTATATGTAATTCCTTGTAGCAGTACTAAACTGCCTTGATTACTATAGCTTTATAGTAGGTCTTGAAATCTGATAGAATAAGACCTCCAACTGTGTTCTTTGTTGAGGCTTTTACTTTTGATGAAGCCCAAATTATTATTTTTCTCCTTTTATGGTGAGTGCTATTTTGTGAGTTGACTAAGACATCGTTGCCTATTCCAAGGCAATGGGGTGAGGGGCAGTTTCTTCAAAGTTTTCATCTAGCAGTTTTATAGTTTTAGCTTTTACATTTGGTCTATGCTCAATTTCCAATTAATTTTTGTGTATAGTGAAAGTAAGAAGTAAGGTTCATTTTTTTCCATACAGATACCCAGTTGTTCTACCACAATTAAAAAAACAAAAGACTTTCTTTCCCCATTAATTGTCTTGACACCTTGGCCTAATGTCAGTTGAATGTATGTGTCTGAGTATTTCTGGACTCTCTCTCCTCTTCCAATGATTTTTATGTCTATCATTACACAAATACCACACTGCTTCACTGCTTCAACTTGATTTTAAATCTTCAAATCAGGTAGTGTAAGTCCTCCATGTTGCTCTATTTTTCAAAACGATCTTAACTATTCTAGTTCTTTTGCATTTCTGCAAAGATTTTGGAATCGACTAACTACTTTCTGTTAAAAATTTTAAAACACCTGCTGGAGTTTTGATTAAGAATGCATTAAATCTGGAAATCAATTAGGGGATAATGAATATCTTAACATTGTGCCTTTCATTCCAGGAACATGTTATTTCTCTATTTTTATTTAGATCTTAAATTTCTCTCAGGGATATTTTTAATGTGCAGTCTTAGCACACTTTTGTTACATTTATTTCTAATTATTTTATATTTTTGATAATATTGTTAATGACTTTTATTATTTACTTTCTAATCGTTGCTAGCACATAGAAATACAATCGCTACTTGCATATTGCTAAATTCACTTATGGATTCCGGTAGTTGGTGATTTTTTTTTCCAAGATTCTTTTGTATTTTCTTCATAGATTTGTTGTCTGTGTATAGAGTCAGTTTTGCATCTACCTTTCTAATTTGTATGCTTTTATTTCTCCTTCTTGTCTTACTCCTCTATGACTTCAAGTCCAATATTGAATGCGCAGTGGTATAAGAAAGTATCCATGCCTTGTTCCTGAGATTAAGAGGAAGGCATTCAGTCTTTCACCATTAAGTATGATACTAGCTATAGATTTTTCATAGATGTCTTTTATCACGTTAAAGATGCTTCCATTTATTCTTTGCTTGCTGCAAGCCTTTATAATGAGTGAGAGTTTACTTTTGTCAAATGCTTTTCCTGCTTATTTTGAGATTATCATATTATTTTTATTCTTTATTCTGTAATATGGTGGCTTATCTTGATTTTCAGTTGTTAAATCAAACTTGCATTTCTAGTATACACTCTCCTTGGTCATGAGGTATTATCATTTTTATATACTGTTGGATTCAATTTGCTACTATGCTATTGAGGATTTTTGTATTTATATTCATGAGGAATATTGGTCTACATTTTTCTTTCCACGGAGGGTTTTGTTGGCCTTATAAAATGACTTGGGAAGTGTGTTTTCTGAAAAAATATGTGTAAGATTGATGTTATTTCTTCTCCAATGTTTGAAAGAATATACCAGTTATTTCATGTAGGTTTGCACTTTTATTTGTGGAAAGGTTTCTTTTATTATAAATGAAATTTCTTAAATAGATTTGGGCTGTTCATATTGTATATATCTTCTTACATCAGTTTTGTTAAGTTGTATTTACAAGAAATTTGTCATATCTACATTAAAGAATTAATTGACATAAAGTTGTATATAATATTTCCTCATTATACTTTTAATGTCTGTAGAATTTATAGTCTTAGCCACACCTTCTTTCCTGATATTAGTTATTTATGTTACCTTTCCTTTTTCTTGATTAATCTTGCTATGGATTTTTCAGTTTTATTAAGCTCAAGATCAGTCTCTATTGATTGCTCTTTTCTTGACTTTGGGTCACATTTTCCTGTTTGCTTTGCATATATTGTTTTGACTGTACAATAGACATTGTGGATGATATATTGTAGAGTCTCTGAATTCTGTTATTTTCCTCTGGAGAGACGTAATTTTTGTTTTGAGTGATCTGGATGCATTATTTAGGTGGATCTGTGGAAAGTCAGAGGTGTTTTAAATGTACCTCTAATTTGTTGAGACTTAGACTCCACACTTTTTCTACCCTGCAGAATTTGTCAAGGCTTGGTTTTAGACTTGGTTTGAGTGGGTCTAGAGTGAACCTCCATAAAGGATGTCTTCCTTACTCCTTATGCACAGTCTTTCTGGTGTCTCACCTGGATATTCAGGAGCATTAACATCTAGGTGTTACCAAGGTGTTGATGAGATCTCTTGCTTCTTACTGGGCAAGAGCTCCAATGTCCCCCAGCATTGTTCAAGCTCTAATATCTTTGTTATGATCTTCTTCCTGTATAAGCCACTTTCTTTTAAGTCTCAGGTAATTTCACTCTGTTTATGTGTAGCCCAACTCTCATCTAAGGACTCATAGGGGTTCCCTACATGGGCTTCTGGGGTCCTACACTCTATGCAGCACTCTCAGATTCTAGCCACTTCAGCTACCCTGATCTCTGTATTCTCCTCTCACACTGTGGGACTGCCATGATTTTCCTTGACTCCAGATCATTGCACAGTAATGGGGAAAGTGTCTCCAGGCAGAGAGTCAGGTGAATTCTGAGGCTTGCTTTGTGAGTTTTCCCTGTCTCAATTATCAGAGTCCTGTGCTGCCTCTTCCCTAATGTCTGAAAACAGTTGCTTCATATTTTGTCCAGTTTTATGGCTGTTTACAACTGGATAGCTTGTCTAGTACCAGTTACTCTGTCACATCTGGAAGTTATTACCTAGTTTTTTAAAGACCATTCAGACTACTGGGATGAGAATGGAAGGCATTATGGAGACCAGTTAGGAGGACAGTGTGTCATTACAGGCAAGGGATGATGATGGTTTTGGACCATGGTGGTAGCAATGTAGGTCTTAAAAAATCACTTGATTCTGGAAATATTTTTAAGGTATTGACAACTGTACTGCTTGATGGCTTATATATGAAGTGTGAGAAAGGAAGAATCAAATATAATTCCAGGATTTGGGTGCTGAGCAACAGAAATTGTGGAATTGCCATCAACTGAGATAGGGAAGGCTAGAGATGGAGAAGGTAGAGGAGGGATAATCCAAAGTTTCATTTTGTACATGTTGAGTTTGAGATGTCAATTAAACTTCCAAGTGTAGATGTTGAGTAGAAAACTGGATATACAAGTATGGTGTTTGGAAGAAAGGACTGCATTAGAGATATAAATATGGGAGTTTGGGGTATGTAGATGGTTTTCAAAACCAAGAGATTAGTTAAAATCACCTAGGAAACTAGTGTAGGTGGAGAGAGGTGGTTCAGAGACTATTTCCTGGATCACTTCAGCAGTAAAAGTTCATGCTGAAGAAGCGGCAACAAAAGATACTGAGAATGAGCCACCAGTGAGGTAGTAGAAAAACCAACAGTATGTAGCAAATTGGAAACTGAGTTAAGGGGGAGGGTGTGATTAACTGTGACAAATGCTGCTGCTAAGTCGTGTAAGACAAATACTGAGAAGTCAGCAGTGACCTTATCAAGAGCAGTTTCTGTGTGTGTGTGTGGGTGGTGGTGGTGGTGGCACAGAAGGAAAATGACTGATTGGAGTATATTCAGGAAAAAAATTAAAGATTAGAAGTTTTAGACAGTGTAGGCAAGGTAGACATAATACTGTACACAATGTAAGCAAGGAGTTTTGCTGTATATGCAAGCAGAAAATCAGGACAATACCTGGCAGCAGAAGTGGGTAAAGAGAAAGTTTTGCTGATCTGGGAAAAATAACAGCATGTTTGTATACTGAATGGAAACAGCAAATAGAGAGCGATGAATTGGTGATGTATGAAAGAGACAAATTTGTCTAATTCACATATAGAAAGACTTTAGGTAGAATCATGTTCATAGTGAAAGTGGGAAAATTGTGTATGTGGGTACAGTTGGTGGTAGGGTTTAGGTGTGGTGGGGGTATCATATGGAAATTCTCTTCTGATTACTTTTATTTTTCTGAATGATGTAGGAAGTATGGTCAAAGGCTGAGAGTAAGGCCAGGAACAAGTAGGGCCGAAGGCTACATGTGAGCCAGAGTGAGTTGAGACCTGTGGTGGCATCATGAGCTCCCTATAAATTTGCATAAATATTAGCATCAGTCCAGAGGGCCAAAAGGGGAAAAGAGGGGGATTTCAGGGCATGAGAGACTGTGCCAGAAACGAAGGACTTTCCTTCTCCAGGAAACTCAGTGCTCACTCAGAGAGTGGAGAGTTGTTGCTCAGGAGGCAGTGTTACACGGGCACTCAAATGTCTGCCTTCTTTGGAGATACGGTTGCTACAGAATTTGCAGAGGTAGAATCTTTCCAGGCAGAAGTATGCTTGGATGGCTGATAATGGCCTCAGGCCTGGGCTTTGTACCAGAAAGGCCGAATCCTGGCACAGTATCTCTGCAGCGTGCACTGGCTTTGCCCTCTGGTGTTAGTGTGTAACTGAGTGAACTAAAAGAAAGGCAGTGAGGGGTTGCACGTGCACTCATGGACCCTCACCAGGACTCTATAAACACATAATAAAGCCCAGGCTTGGCAGGCTCCACTAGTCCCACAGCTGAGAGGTAACAGCTACCACCAAACAGGAAGACACTGGATCTGAACTCATTGCTGAGGAGGGGGTAGAAGGTGGGGTAGGGATGGAGTCCATTTGATAACCTCTTGGTAGCAAAGCAGGGATTTTTGGTTTAATATTAAAATGATGTCTTTTTCCCTGCTTAAAAAATGGTGCTTACTGTAAAAATTGTAGAGCATATCAACAAGTTTGGAGAAAGTAAATAAAATCACCACAATCCCACCACTCAGAGAAAAATACTGTTGCATTCTGGGCTCTTTTCTTTTCAGATATTTTCTTATATATACACACAAATGTCTGTGCAAAAGTGAGATCAGACTGTATATATAAGGATACATCCTGAATATTACACTTGCTATTATATGGTGACTTATTAGAAAATCACAAGAGAGCTATGTAAGTTTTGAAAGTATAAAAATGTAAAAGATGAAAATAACAACTACTCTAATTTCCCCATCCAGGGATAACCACTATGGGTGGCCAATTTTAAGTCACTGAACCTTCCTGTTTCTGGTTTAACTCATAGATAATCGAATTCGGTAGTATTTAACCCTTTTCCTATACCACCACACCAGCAGAATATAAAGCACTCCTCATCAGGATCCACGAATCACCAAGGTGGTGAATCTCCACTAAAGTGA
Source organism: Choloepus didactylus (assembly GCF_015220235.1). Lineage (NCBI taxonomy): Eukaryota > Metazoa > Chordata > Mammalia > Pilosa > Megalonychidae > Choloepus > Choloepus didactylus. Next base: position 190,049,684 of record NC_051334.1, on the reverse strand, counting down.
ATATTTGAGGGGTGATTTGGGGATGGGAGCACAAGGAGGCAAATGAGAAATTTTGGGATAGGATATATGGTTTGCAAAGCTCCCTCTCTAATCTGGTTCTATCCTTCATTTACAGAGTGTTCCGGTTTGCTAATGCTGCCATTCTGCAAAATACCAGAAATGGATTGGCTTTTATAAAGGGGGTTTATTTGGTTACAAAGTTACAGTTCTAAGGCCATAAAAGTGTCCAAACTAAGGCATCAACAAGAGGATACCTTCACTAAAGAATGGCTGATGGCCTCCAGAACACCTCTGTCAGCTGGGAAGGCATGGAGCTGGCGTCTGCTATTCTTTTGCTCCTGGGTTGTGTTTCAGCTCCTCTCTCTCAGCTGTGCATCCTTGCTTCTTTCTCCCAGGGCATTTCTCTCTAAGTGTCTGGAGATCCTCTCTTAGTTTCTCTAGGGCAAACTTTGGGCTTCATCTTAGCATCTCCAAATGTCCTTCTGTCTGCATCTACAAGCATCTCTGAGCATCTCTATCAGCCCCCAAGTGGCTCCAAAAGTCTCTCTCAGCAGCTCTGTGCTCCTTCTGTCTGTGAGCTCTCTTATAGGACTTGAGATTTAATTAAGACCCACCCTGAATGGGCGGGGCCCACACCTCCATGGAAATAATTCAATCAGAGGTTCCACCCTAATCAGCAGACTGATCCGTCTGCCCCCACAAGATTGCATTAAGGGATATGGCTTTTCCGGAGGACATAATATACCCAAACCGGCACACAGAGGAAAACTGAAACCCAGACCATGAAGCTCTTATTCCTTGAAACACAGTTAAAGCCACCACATCCTGTTACTTCCTCCTCTATAAACTGGACAGTCTTCATTACCACCCCCTCACCCCCCACCCCTATCAATGCCCGAGTGACATGAAGAGAGTTGAAGGAAATCAAATCGGCTTGAGTTGGCAGAATGAAGAAGGACAGCTCCTAGGGGACCTGAAAGGTAACAGAATGAGGCTGCTTACTTGATTGGAAAGGAGGAGGCCATGAGGACTTCCAGCAAGGAGAGAAGGTGGCTCAATCATTCAATTATTTATTTGTTCATTCATGGTGGGAGGAATATAATTGTTATTTTAAGAGCTGGCTGCAGTTTGAGTGTGTTGGCTCTGGAGGAAGGCTGTTTTATTGGAAAAAATCTGTTTTTAAAATCATCTTATTAAGACCACATGGCCATGAGACACGGAGCCAGTGGGCACAATGGAGGTGGAAGAGGCAAGATCAACAAAATTTAAATTGCTCTGCCTAATAAAGTAACAGGTGCTTTTCCCTTTCCTCTGGTGAGCCAGAAAGAATGAAGTTTGGAAACTCTAAAACTGATGAGGAACCTTGGAGGGAAGATGAGAACAAAGTAGTAGACAGGACATAAGTGAGAGGGCAGCACTGATACTGGACATCCTGTGGGGCCAAAGGTCAATCAGGGCTCATATTCAATTCTGTTTGTTATTGTGTTAGGCTATAATTCCTCTCTGTTACCTTGAAAGAATTAATCCTCTTCATCATCAATGTGATACTTATTGAGAATGTACCATAAACAGATACTGTGCTGTTCAGTGTACATTATGTCATTTGATTTTCACAACTCCATGAGGTAGATGTTATCAGTAGTCCCATTTTTCAGATGAGGAGTGAAGCTGAGAGTGGCTAAGTAACTTGTTCAAGTCAACTGGGTAAAAAGGGGTTCAGCAAGGATATAAGTCCACATCTGTGCTCTGGGACAGTAATCTTTAAACTTTTGTGATTGCCCAGCTTATCAGTTAAAATTTTTTGAGCATGTATCCTCAGTTTAGGAATATCTATTTATAGATTACATACATACACCAGGCACTAATTATCTATATTATGAACATATTATATATCTATATTATAAAATGTATTTACAGATAGAATTTTAAAAAGGATAAGATAAAGGTGAGTTAAATAATACCTGTAAATATGTTACAAATCCCAAAGGCTTTACCCTGTCATTAGTTAATTTTTCAAGGCATAATAAACATTTAGTGCTAGGTTCCTCATTAACAATAGTGATTTAATATCAAATTGCATATAGTCTTTATAATCTCAATTTTTTTACCAATTTCTTTTCACATCTGATTAGCTTGTCATGTAGCCTACAAAAGGTGTATTCCTAGATTATTTGACATTTCAGTGGTGCCATTTTCTTGTCATTCATGATTGCATTGTTAGTGTTATCTTCAATATGCTATTTCATTGCAGGAAACTTTTTAAGGCACTTATCTACTTTGTGAGGGTTAGTTGAGTTAAAATTGGATGATATATTTTTTTACTTTAGCCATCCTAATGGGCGTGACATGATTTCTCATTGTGATTTTCATTTGCATTTCCCTGATGGCTAATGATGTTGAGCATCTTTTCATAAGCTTATTGGCTATTTGTATATCATTCTTGGGGAGATATCTATTTAGATCCTTTGTCCATTTTTAAATTATTTGTCTTTTTAATTGCAAAAGTTGTTTTTATATTCTGGATACAATTCTAGATTTATGATTTGTAAATATTTCTCCCATTCTATGTGTTGGTGAGAATGTGGAGATATTGGAGCCTTCATACATTGCTGATGGGATTGTAAAATGGTGCATTCACTTTGGGAAACAGTTTGACAATTCCTCAAAAGGCTAAACATAGAATTTCCATATGACCTAGCAATTCCACTCTTAAGTATCTACACAAGGGAAAAGAAAATATATGTCCACACAAAAACTTGTACATGAGTGTTCAAAGCAGCATTGTTCATAATATACAAAAAGTGGAAGTAATCCAAATGTCCATCAATTGACAAATGGATAAACAAAATGTTGTAGCCATATAACAGAATATTAATCAGCTATAAAAAGAAATGGAGTATAGATACAACATGGATGAACCTCAAAAACATGCTTAGTGAAAGAAGCCAGCCACACTAAGTCACATATTATATGATTATGTTTATATGAAATATCCAAAATAGGCCTATCTATGGGAGTCAGAAAGTAGTTTAGTATTTGTCTAGGACTGAAAATACAGTTGAGGTTAAAATGGGGAATGACTGATAATGGGAATAGGGTTTCTTTACGGGGTGATGAAAATGTTCTGGAATCAGGTGGTGGTGATGGTAGCAAAGCTCTGTGAATATACCCAAATCACTAAGGTATACACATTAAAAAGATGACTTTTATGGTAACTGAATTATATCTCATTAAAACTATAAGAAAAATGTGCCAATTAACTTGCCACCCATGAACTGCAGTACTGCTCAAAATATTGGCAGGCAGCCATGAAGGTGTTTTCTTTCTCACACCAAAACAGATTAATCCCATGCAGCCACTTTGAACAACACTGTTCTAAACCACTATGCTCTAGTAGTACACTGTACTTGCTTCTAGTAAAAGTATACAACAGACTAGCCAAGTCAGCACATCTCCAACTGTACCACTACTCAAATTCCAGACAAGAGGCCACAGCTGAACATATAGGAAAGAGAAGGGATAATTGATAAAGTAACGTCATGAGAAATTGGGACCTAGTGTGATTCAAAGCAAGGGGAGAGGGATTTAACCAAGACAGAAATATGATCATCTACTCTAATGTAGATGAAAGGAACAGGTATAAATGGGTGCTGACGTAGGTAGTTTTATAGGTTTGACGTTGAGAAATTAGGGAAATATCCTTCTGATGGTTTCTATTTTGTGTATGTGTGAGTATTAGGAAGTTAGGTCCTATGCTGAGTGGTTGAGGGGGTGAGAGGTTTGAAGATAGCAGATTTTTGCAAAAGTTGCTGTGGATAATTGGGAGGGTATGTTGGCCAGAAGCATATGATAGAACTGCCAGGGACTGAGGTAGGGCTGTTTAAGGTTAATAATCATGAATTTAGAATGGAATCAACCTTCTTTATATGTAACTTTCTCCAGCATATTCAGCTGCTGAACTTCAGGCCCAAAGAGTTGGGTGGGGAAAAAATGAGAGGAAAGAGAGTTTAGGCACGGTATTGGGAAGGATTTAACTGAACTGCTGAGCCATGCAACACAAATAGGATAAGGAGAAAGATAGATGAGGGAAAGGGCTGACAGATTGGGGCAGACAAAGGAATCAGTGGTTTGTGAGTCCGAAATATGGTGTAGAGCCAGCAAGCAGTCGAGAAAGAAAGGATTTTGTGGTCAGAGAGTGGGATACTTGAATCACTGGTTCCGAAGGTTGGACAATAATAGGAAACAACACAGTCTATGATGTGACTGTGGGAGAGAGTGGCTGAAGTGAAATGAGGAGAGGGTCTTTGGAAATAAGGAGGTTAAGGAACTGGGAGGTCAGGAAAGATGGAGCATGGTGTCGAGTGGAGGTTTTTGTAATTCTTTTTGTTTTTTCTTTGCAAGAAGTTGGAGGAATCATGTTCTGGATGATTTTTGCTCCATGATCTGGAGCAAAAATGACACCACTACCATTTCTGGACCTCGAGGTACATGAAGTAGATGAGGTACATGAGAGAACAAACAACTTCAGCTTGCATTTAAGGGAGTCATATGGAAGGGGTATTCTCAAAGGAAGACTGGAAGGCATACAGGCAAGCAAAGGAGAGGCAGGAACACTGCAACAATTAGTCATGAGAATGCTAAAAGCACAATTATCAGCATTTTCAGCAGGAACAAAGATCACAGTTCTAGAGCCTCTGGATTTCAGTAAATGGATATTACTGCCTCTGAGCAATATAGTATAGGTTCTATTTTTACTGCCATAAATAGATTGTATGACTCATCACCACTGCGTAAAGAAGTAAAGCCTGGAGAGGAAAACAGATTTGTCTATTCCTCAGAGAGTAAATGTCGGATTCCCAGGGCAAGGCGTTTTCCCTATAGTGGGTTACCAACTTTTTTATCCTTTCTAATGGTGCTTAAAGATGCTGTAAGAGTTAGTTACCACTTTCTTTTCTGGCCACCAGAAAACGAGATGTGGCCAGGTCTGCAAGGAAAGGTTATGTTCTGGGGCTCCTTTATTCTGCCCTCCAAGAGCAGGCTCCCTGGAATGAATGAGCTTCTTGGTTCAGCTCCCATGGCTTTTGGTCCTTAAAGTTGAGAGACTCAAGAGTCAGGACAACTCTGGATACTTCCATGGCTGGTTGATTGTGGTAAGGCAGACTGTGGAGGTTTAAAACATGGCTTTGCAAATTCTTTGACACTCCGCCTACGGAGAGCTGGTGTCTACCCACTTTCCGCTTGAATCTGGGCATGTTTATGACATATTTGACCAATACAGTCCTGGGAAAATGATACTATGTGACTTTCACGGCTGGGTCCTTAAAGGCCTTGCATATTCCACCCGGATTGCTGGAACGTTAGCTTTTGAAACTCTGAGCTGCCACACAAGAAGTCCAATCACCCTGAGGCCACCATGCTGGTGAGGCCACAGGTAGGTGCTCAGGTAATCAGTCCCAGCCGAGCCCAGCCTTCCAGCCATCCACACCAAGACACCAGACATGCAAGTGAGGCTGTGGTGGGACCTCCGGACCAGCCCACCAACTAGCTGAGTGCCCCTGAGTGATCTCTGTTAAGGTCGTGTGGGTACAAGAATCACCCAGTGGAGCCCTGCCTAAACTCCTAAATCATAGAACTCTGGGATATTGTAAAATGGCTGTTGTTTTAAGCCACTGAGTTTTGGGGTAGTTTGTTGTGCAGTAATAACTAACCAGAATACAGGGTCAGAAGAGGCAAGCACTCAGTTCCATCCCCTTATTATTCTCATTCCCTGCCGCATTCCCCACCCCTATTCTACCTTGCACTGCTGACAGACAGGACTCCTGGCAATTCTCTGAGTGTGCCTTCCACTATACTGCCACTGGGCCTTTCTTCTTACTAGTCCCTCCACCAGAACTGCCTTTCTAATCCCCCCAACTGAACTCTCACCCATTACTCCAGGCCTAGCTTAGAGGTCCACTCCTTTGTGCCTCCTTTCCTGATTGCTCCAGAGAAATGAAGAGATCCTTTCCCCATGATCCCATAAGAACTTTTCATACCCCTCCATCTAGCACCTATTCCAGAGTTGTGATCCATTGTGGTCTGCCATCTTTACTTCTAGACTATGACCTCCTTTAGGGCAGGGACAAGGTATCGTTATCTTTGGTATCTACTCTAGTTGCAAGCATGTTGCCCAAGTGGGCTCCCAGAATGTGCAAGGGGTCCTGATGGGGTGAGCCCTATTCCCGAGAGGGAAGGCAGCTTAGGTAGGAGCAGGTAGAAGTTATGGCATGGTGAAATCAGCTTTATCTGGCAGTTTATTATTTCAACCTATGTACAGAGTTGACTGTTGTGGGCACTGGGAATGAAAAACTGGCCCAAGTGCTGGGCACAGAGCAGGGACTACTAGATATTCCCATCTTTTGAGAATTTCCCAATTCATTGTGTGATTTGTAGGGCTCTACTTGGTAGGAGATCTCAGAGCTGGTAGGTCTAAGCAAGTGGGCAGCTGTGGGAACATGCCACCATGTGTTACCAAGTGGTTAGAGGTTTGAAATGACTCTTCTCATGTGTCAGCACTCAGTGAATCTAGAATTAGCCATAAAGCCTGACCATACGAGTCTGGAAATCATGGCTTGAAGGTTACAGCCTTAGGCTCAGAGAGGGATGAAAGTCATTTAGAGAGAGAGAGAAAAAGAGAGAAAACAAAACTCTCCTATAGCCCTAAAAGCCTTGCTTAAAGACATCTAATCCCCAAAGTCATTCTCCCAGGTGAAGACCTCGTTCAGAATTTGGCATGGAATCTGACTGCTACCAGCTCTTCTACCTCTCCCCCAGGAGCACCAAGAAACTACAAAATCTTTCACCTGACTTCTGAGACAGGGCAGCTTGACCAGCCACAAGATTATGAACAAGTCATTCCCATGCCAGGATCCTGGTTTTTCAATTGTAAAATGTGGGGTCTCAGCTGGCTGGTCTCTGAGGGTCCTTCCTGTCCTGCCTCCAGCAGCAGCAACTGAAACTGAGACTGAGCCTGTGGCCTTTCCCTCTGATGAGGCCCTGGCCACTGGCCACCCCATGAACAGGGCTTTGGCAGTTTTCCAGGACAGGTTGGGGCTTTTGTACTTGACTAGTCCAGGAGGTAAATTAACAGTAGGTTAATTACACTCCAAGTTGCCCAATCTACTTGTGTACTGAATAATTATTTGATGAGGCTGATTAAGAGTTTTGGGATGGATTTTTAATTCCTGTGAGGTGCCCATGATGTGAAGGTGACAATGTGCAATTAACAAGGCAACAGGTGTCAGTGACCTTACAAGGAGGAGAAAGTTCTGACCCAGCTTCGTTTGTTCCATACACAGAGAAAGTATTTGGGGAAAAGCTGTAACCGGGAAGGGGGCAGGGTGTGCTGAGTGAAACGCTGTGCAAGCCTCCTTGTGATGGATTCGGCATTGGAAAGCCCTAACTGTTGTCATCTTTTTGGCATTACTAGAAGCATGTTTCTCACCTTTTGTGGGGAGCCACTCCCTTAGAGACACTCAGGGGCCAATCCTGGTGTCTGCTGTGGGTATTCTGGGAGAGACCAAGAGGCAGAGGTCAGCACACCTATAAGGAAGTAACTACGGATCTGAGCTCTATCAATCTGAGGGGGTGCTGAGGAAAGCATTCACACACACAAAGATATGTGCAACTGAAAGTCTCCAAGCCCTTCAACCTTGAGAGGGCTGCTGTCTGTTTTTGAAAGTGTCCTTCTCTGAGAGTGGAGGACAGGGCAGGAAGTGGCCTGAGCTGTGGCCCAATGGTAAGAGGATGAAATCTTGAGTCAGATACTACTATGATTTAGTCCTGCTCTCTCACCAGCTGACTGGCCTTAAGCTATCCTCTTAGCCTCTCTGAGTCCCACCCCTTCAGCTGGTTAGTAAAATGGCTGTGATAATAATTCATATGTCACAGGATTTGTTCTAAGTTGGTGGCCCCACTTGGGGAGCATCAAGAAGCCACCCAGGGGGGCAAAGTAAGGAGACCTCTGAGGGAACCCCAGTTCCTGAGGTGGGAGTGGCTAAGGCTTGCATTTCCCCTTCCTCCTCTGGCTTCCACAAAAGGCAGTGTGCTGGCTGCTCTGTTGATTACAATAAGTAAGGCTGGCACAATTTCCTACAGTGGAGAGCAAGAGATTGTACTTGGGAGACAGCAGCTGCCAAGCCAGGATCTGGGCTGAGGGGCAGGGGAGGCTTCACTTAGCAAGGTCAGTAATCAGGAAGGCATTGTGAGATTGCTCAATCAGGGGAGAGCCAGCAAACTCACCTCTGTGTATTAGTCTATCATGACACAACAGCTCTAATGTTTGCTTGAGATTTGTCTCAGGCTGAATCCAAGGTAGGGGTATATGGTGGTTTGGACCTGTATGTACCCCAGAAAATCATGTTCTTAAAGCTAATCCATTCTTACGGGTGTAAACCTCTTGTAAGCAGGACCTTTTCATGAGGTTACTTCAGTTAAGGCATGGCCCAGGGCAGGTCTTAATCCTATTAAAGGAGTCCTTTATAAGAGAACAAAAGCCATGAAACCTGGAAGAACAGGGAGAGACCAGCATATGCTGCTGTTTGCCTTGCCGTGTGGCAGAGGAGCCCAGGAACACCAGCAGCTGGTCTTTGGAAAGAAAGCATCACCTTGATGATGCCTTGATTTGGACATTCTCACGGCCTCAAACTATGAGTGAATAAATTCCCATTGGTAATACCAACTCATTGTATGGTATCTGCATCCAGCAGCCTAGCAAACCAAAACAGGGATTATCTGTGCTGCATAGTACATTAGTCCTTTACTAACAATTTGCTCCCAGATATTAATGTCAAAGTAGTTTCAGGGTTTCCAAAATTAACCAACTTAGTTTGACAGAGTCTTGACAGGGAAACACTACATTTACAGTGCATCTCACATGGTCAAGTGCCTATGAATCCCCCAGGAGTCTTGTTAAAATGCAGATTCTGATTGAAAGGGTCTGCAGCAGGCCTCAGAAACTGTGTCTCCAACAAGCTCCCAGGTGGTGCCACTGCCCTGGTCCCTGGGTCACAGCTGAGGCAGCAAGGGCCTAAGCAATGCTCAAGCCAAACCCTCAATGGGCCAGGCCAGGGCATCTGGCCCCTAGGAAGTCATGGTCATGGTGATGACCACAGCACTAGCTCAGAGTTGGGATTTCAGGGTGCAACTCCCCCTATGGAGTTCTGAACGAGAGAGGGAGACGCTTGAGCTCAGACAACTGCAGACGGAAGTAATGGCTCGATTCTTGATGCAACCTGGGTTGGAGGCCTTAGCTGAGATGGGCAGTCACAGCGGGCTTGTCAGACCCTCCCCCGAATTCCAAAGATGAGCCTACCCAGGTGTCGGCACAGCTGGCCAATGCCCAGCTTTCTCCTTGGGTCAGACCCCTCTCTGCTTGGCAGGGAGCACATCATAAAAGTGTTCTTGTAACTTGCTGAGGACAGACTGACCCCCCGAGCAGAAAGGGAGGAGGGGGCTGCACCAGAGGGTTAGGCTCAGCGCCTTCGTTAAAGTCCCACCCATCAGTCACTACTTCACCCTTGGGGAGGAGAAAGGGAAAGGGGGAAAAAGTGGCCAGGATGTCACCTCTGAAGTACCGCACATGTTACTGTGGAACCAGGGAAGTGGGGGTTCCCACTCACCCCAACCTGCTTGAATGCACACGGCAAGGCAGGCTCCCTGGTGCTGTGGGGTCAGAGCCTTGAGAGGCAGTGGCTCCTTGCCACCCACCTCCTGTGTCTCCCCTGTCTTTCTGCATTCTATTCTCTGCATAGTGGCCAGAGTGGCCTTGTTCATCATAAATTGGATCTGCTCGTGCCTCTGTTCAAAACTTGCCAGTGGCTTCCAGGCAGGTGCAGAATAAAACTGGAATCTCTCAATGAGGCCAGAAGGCCCGGCATGGTCTTATCCCCACCCCCACCCATCGTTACAGTCCAACTCCCAGGGTCTGCTCACCTTGCCTCACGTCTCCACTTGCCAGGTGCACACTCTCTCTCAAACACCTCCCCTTACCCACTCTCCCTTCTTTATAGTACTTTATTACCTGAAATTATATTTTTAGGTTTTCTCCCGATGTTTATCTTCATTTCCCAATGCAAATACACACACATACCCCGAAAAGCAAGCTTTCTCTGACAGGGAATTGTCTTGCTGACCACAGTAGTTCCTACTAGAATACTGCCCAACACATAGTCATGTCTATGTGTTTGTAAATGAACGAATTCTCACACATCCTTGTGAGGTAGGTACAGATGAAGAACCTGAGGCATAGAATGGTGAAACAATATGCACAAGTCTACCTATCTTTTTCCAGGCTCTGAATTACTCAATCACACTGCCCTTCTCTAGTAGATTTCCTAACTTATACCACTTAGAAATGTCTGCTCAGATGGAGTGGGTATTATTGATTTCCTGCCTAGCATGCATTTCTCCCTTCCTCCTTTCTAACAGAACCCTGGGTTTTGTTTATGAATCCACTCCTTCCACACTGATCATATATGCCTTGAGTGAAATTTACCCTTTTCAGTTCTTGGAACAGACATGATTGGTCTGAGGTAATCCATCCCCTTTTGCCCATAATTAGTTCAGGAATGCAAACAAGAAATGAGAAATCGGCTAAGGGATTCTTGGAGAGTTTTCAGTCATTCTTTTGGAAGAATTTCCACCAGGCTCTCTCTTCTTCTTTCCTATTGCAAATGAGAAAACAGCTAAGCCCAACTGAAAGAAAAAGGCATCCTAAACCTGAGAAGAACCACCCATAGGATGAAGCCTATGGATAGAAAAGTGGAAAGAACCTGAGTCTCTGATGATAACATAAGCCACTATATTCTGTAAGCCTAAGTAATGGGAAATTTTACTATGTTGTGGTAATACACACAGCTAGTAACATCAATCAGTCTAGATCAGTGATTCTCTACTTTAGCTCCACATTGTAATTACTCAGACAGCTTTAAAATACTGACTTAATAGGGGCTACTTTTGGGAAGGCATTAACTGGGAAGGGGCAATAGGGAGTTTTCTGGGGTGCTAGAAATGGTCTATATCAGGGCTTAGCAAATTACAGCTCACTGGCCAAATACAACCGTCACCTGTCTTGCTAAACAAAGTTTTACTGGAACACAGCCATGCTCATTCATTCACGTATTGTCCATGGCTGCTTTTATACTACAACAGAGTGGGGTAGTTGCGACAGAGTCTGGCTGGACCACAAAGCCAAAAATATTTGGTCCTTTACAGAAAAAAGTTTGTTAATCTTTGATCTATATCTTTATCTTAGTGGTGGTGCATGTGTTTGCATGTATATATATATGTATATATATATGTATATATATATACATATATATATATATGTAAAGATCTATTCAGTTATACACTTACAATTTGTGCACTATAAGGTATGTAAAATATATCAAAAATGAAGTAAATAAAACAAAAAAATTCTAGTGCTTGGGTCCCACCTCACGAAATTCTGATTTAATTAGTCTATGGTATGATCTACACATCAAAGTTTTTAAAATACTCTCAAAGTTATTCTAATGAGCAACCAAGGTTGAGAACCAGATTTAGACCCTCACACATCTGTGAACAGAAAATCAAGGATCACCAAATATTTAGGGAAAACCAATAGCATAAATGCAAGACACCAAGGACACAAAAAGAACCAACCCCTGAGGAAAACAAAGAGAAATTAAAAATAGATGTCATTTTATTCTCAAAAAATGTAAGAGGATAACACACATCCACTAAGAGCTGCCAGCTTTGAAAAAGAATTATTTGGAAAAACCAGTTACTTTGAACAATAATTACTGTAAAAGTCCCAGTAGAATGGTTGAATTGCAGAATAAACATATATGTAGCCCAAGTTAGTGAACTAGAAGATGAATTGGAAGCCTTATCCCTAGATATGGTGCCAAAGAAAAGGATAGGAAGATTATGGCAGGAAAGTTAGGAGACTTTCAAGACATATCTAAAAGAGCAAATTATCTATCTAATAGAAGTCCCAGAAGGAGGAAACAGAGAGAGTGGAAGGAATGAAATAATCAAATAAATAATGAACTAAATATGTCCTGAGCTAGAGAAAGACTTGAGTTTTAAGATAGAAAGAGTCCACCTAATTAGGCAGTGCTAATCAGAGGGAAGTGTAATGGAAATGGACAAGGGAAATGGGAAAACTTAGTTAAAAAAACTAGAATGTGTTAATTTGATGAATTCAAGAGAGAGACCTAGAGAGAAACAGACAAGTCCATAAGCAGGCTGCAGTGTTTTCTTTTTCCTGTGACCAAGATAAGACAAGAACACAATTTGAGTTCAGCCAGAGTATCCAAGCAAGATTGAAGTATACAGATATCACACCCAGATGCCCCTATTTTAGGCCCCTTTATGTTAATCATATGGAAATGAGAAAAGCCATGTCTAAGTAAAATTGCTGTAATTAGGGGAAGACAATCATGTGATCTATATGGCTTCCCCTTAGAGGAAGGCCAGGTCAAGAGGTTTGGAGGGGATTATGCTTTGGGTAGAGGACACAATCATGTTGGTTTCTTCTTGGGCTAGATAAAAGGGATTCAAAAAATTTTTCCTATAAGGTTTTATTTTTTGAATATAATGACTGAAACCATACATTATAAATAACAGGATGTATTCCTTTTTTATTTGACATTAAGTGGTCTGAGCTTTCTTCCTAATATTTAAAAATTTTCCAAACATGGTATATGATGAGTATAAAACAACTTGTTTTGTGTATATACAATCATTTGATCTAAATTTTAATAAGCAAAGAAATGTGATATAAAATCTTTGTATGTAAACCTTTGTCTGAATCTCAAACCATCTCCTTCAAAGAGATTCACAATAGTGGGCTTACTGAAGCAAGTCTGTAAATATTTTTAAGGTCCTTGACACATAGACTAAATTTCTGATAAAAAGATGGCACCTGTAAAAGTGCCTACCAGCCATCTCACTGCTATCGCATCAACACCAACTACTAACTTTTCAACAGAAGCTTTTACAAATTTGGTACTTGAATAATGCTATATTCCTGCGGATTAAGGCTGTGTTCCTTCTATTGCTCCATGCTTCATGGATGGAATCCTGGTGGCTGAAGGCAGTAGGGTCAGTTAAAAAGCTTTGGATCTCTTCTTTTTTTTAAATTTTTATTTTGGTTACATATATACAACCTAAAATTTCCCCCTTTAACCACATTCAGATATATAATGTTAATTACATTCAAGATATTGTGCTACCATCATCACCAAAACTTTTGCATCACCCTCAACAGAAATTCTGTACCAATTAATCTTTAACTCCCCATTCTCTAACCCTCCCTAGCTCCTGGTAACCTGTATTATAGTTTCTGACTCTAAGAATTAGCTTATACTAATTATTTAATATCAATGAGATGATACAATATTTGTCCTTTTGTTTCTGGCTTCACTCAATATGATGTCTTCAAGGTTTATCCATGTTGTCACATGTATCAGAACCCCACTCTTTTTCATGGCTGCATACTATTCCATTGTGTGTATAAACTACATTTTGCTTACCCATTCATCTGTTGATGGACACTTGGGTTGCTTCCATCTTTTTGGCAATTGTGAATAATGCCTCCATGAACATTAGTGTGCAAATTCTTTTCAATTCCCTGCTTTCAATTCTTTTGTGTATAAACCTAGAAGTGATATTGCTGGGTAATATGGTTAGTCTACATTTAGCTTCCTGAGGAACCACACAATTTTTTTCCACAGTAGCTGCATCATTTTGCATTCCCACCAACAATGAGTGTTCCTGTTTCTCCACATCCTCTCCAAACCTTACTTTCTGTTTTCTTTTTTTAATAGTAGCCATTCTAGTGGATGTGAAGTAGTATCTCATCATGGTTTCCCTAATGGCTAATGATGTTGGGCATTTTTTCATGTGCTCTTTTGTCATATGTATATCTTCTTTGGAGAAATATCTATTCAAGTATTTTGATCATTTTGTGATTGGGTTGTTTATCTTTTTCTTTTGAGTTATAAGATTTCTTTAAAGATTCTGTCAATTAAACCCTTACCAATATTTGCTCCCACTTTGTAGTTTGTCTTTTTAATTTCTTCATAAAGTCCTTTGATATACAAAAGGGTTTAATTTTGATGAGGTCCCATCTATTTATTTTTTCTTTTGCTGGTCATGTTTTTGGTGTGAGGTCTAAGAAACCATTGCCTAACACAAGGTCCTGAAGAGTTTCCCTACATTTTTTTTCTAACAGTCTTATAGTCCTGGTTATTTTATATATATGTATATAAATTCAGTTTTATTGAGATATATTCACAGACCATGCAATCATCCATAGAGCACGATCAACTGTTACCAGTGCCATCATATAGCTGTGCATTCATCATCCCAATCAATTTTTGGACATTTTCCTTACTCCAAAAAGAATGAAAATAAGAAAAAAAGTAAAAGTAAAAAATAGCCCCCAAAGCATTCCACCTTCCCCATCTCACTCCATTCCACATTTAGTTTTTGTCCCCATTTTTCTACTCATCTGTCCATACACTGCATAAAGGGAGTGTGAGACACAAAGTTTCACAATTGCACAGTAACATCATGTAAGCTACATAGTTATGCAATCATCTTCAAGAATCAGTGCTACTGGGTTGCATTTCAACTGTTTCAGGTATTTCCTTCTAGCTATTCCAATACACTAAAAACTAAAAAGGGATATCTATATAGTGCATAAGAATTCCCTCCAGAGTGACCTCTTGACTCCATTTGAAATCTCTCAGCCACTGGAACTTGATTTTGTTTCATTTCACTTCCCACTTTTGGTCAAGAAGATTTTCTCAATACCACGGTGCTGGGTCCAGGCTCATCCCTGGGAGATTTACACCTCTGGGAGTCATGTCCCACGTAGAGCGGAGGGCAGAGAGTTCACTTGTCAAGTGAGCTTACAGAGAGAAAGAGAGGCCACATCTGACCACAAAAGAGGTTCTCTGGAGGAGACTCTTAGGCACAATTATAAGTAGGCTTAGCCTCTCCTTTGCAGTAACAAGCTTCATGAGGGCAAGCCACAAGATCAACAGCTCGGCCTACTAAACTGTTAGTCCTAATTGTTTGTGAGAATTTCAGTAATAACCCAGGTGGGGAAGTCCAACATTTCCACATTTTTTCCCAGTTCCTCAGGGGGGCCCTGCAAATATATTTTTATTCTTTGCCCAAATTACTTTGGGATGTATCAGGATTTTAAGCTAATCTTTACAAACCTACCGGATCTCACTTCCTATTCAAAGTTCTGTGCAACTATGCTGTTTGAATAAACTGACTGTGCAAGTTAAATTCTTTAGTGCGCTGCAGAAAATATATATCCTATACAAATAAACAACTCTTCCCTTGATCTCACACAGAAGTTGAAGTTTTAAAACACAGTCAATATCATCCTTTTCCCTTTAGTCTGGTTTACCTTAGTCCTAACCAGATCCACTTCATTCATAATTCTAATTGAAGCCTGAACTCCTTTCCAGCTTTTTGAACATTTACTGTATGAGATAATACTGACATTCATAGCTGCTGAGCACTTGCTCTGAGTCTCAGGTATCACACAGATACCCAAAGTTCCAGAGACAACCAGGTCATACACAAAGAGCTCAGCATCCCAGAATTTGGAGACAACCACTATAACTCAGGAATAGATGTTACTGCTGTAAGAGCTTACAATCTACAGAATGCTGCAATCAGCATTCCCCCAATAAGCTGTGTTCCAAGATTCAACCCTCAGAGTTTACACACAACAGTCGGTCCATATTAGTGAGGCATTATAGTTTGTCTTTTCATTCCTGGTATATGTTACTCAAAATGCTGTCCTCAAGATCCATTCACCTAGTTGCATGTCTCACAGCTTCATTCCTTCTTACAGCTGCTCAATATTCTATTGTATGCATACGCCACAGTTCACCACTCTGTTCATCAGTCAATGTATCCTTAGGCCACTTCCATCCATTGCAAATCATGAATGCTGCCGCCATAAACACCAGTGTGCAAATGTCCATTCATGTCTCTGTTCTCAGATCTTCCAAGTATATACCACACAATGAGGTTTCAGGGCCTTGTGGCACCAACATACTTAGCTTCTTGTGGAACCAGCACATTGTCCTCCAGATAGGCTACACCGTTCTACTTCCCCACCAACAGTAAATAGGCACGTCCCTTTCTCCCATGTTTTCTCCAGCACTTGTATCCCTCTGTTTATATTTTTCCCTGCACTTTTATAGAGATATATTCACATACCATACAATCATCCACAGTACACAATCAATTGTTCAAACTATCATCATATAGTTGTGCATCCATCGCCAAAATCATCACTTGAACATATTCATTACTCCAAAAAAAATTCTTAAATAATAATAAAAAAGATAAAAAAATAAAATAAAGTAAAATACAATAATAAGGTCAGACAACAACACCACTACCAAGAATCCCATACCCCTCCCTTGTATACCCCTCTCATAGACAATTAGCTTTCATATATTGCCTTTGTTACATTTAATGGAAGCATATTACAGTGATACTGTTAGCCATAGAATCCAGTTTGCATTGATATTTTTTCCCTAATACCAACTCTTTTCCAACACTTTTCATGGTTGACATTCATTTGTTCTCCAACGTGTAAAAACATTTTTATATTTGTACATTTTGTCACAATCATTGACCACTCTAGTTTTCATGAAGTTATATAGTCCCAGTCTGTATTGTCTATCTTTCCTTCTGATGTCACACATGCCCTTAGCTCTCCTCTTTCAGCTTTACTTACAGACATCTTTGTTCAGTGTACTTACAATCTATTTCTGGATCTATATAATCAATCCTTTTGAGCATTCTATACTCCTTCAGCATCAAATGCCTGATCTCTACCCTCTTTCTATTGCCTGATAACCTGTGTTCTCAGCTTTAACTCTCAAGTTTGCTCATTAATGTTAATTCATATTAGTGAAATCATACAGCATTTGTCCTTTTGTTTCTGGTTAACTTTACTCAACATAACATCCTCAAGGTTCATCCATGTTATCCGTGTTATTATATGTTCCATGTCTTTGTTCTGTCTTACAGCTGTGTAGTATTCCATCATGTGTATATACCACAGTTTGTTTATCCACTTGTCCTTTGATGGACATTTGGGCTGCTTCCATCTCTTGGCAATTGTGAATAATGCCACTATAAACATTGGTTTACAAATGTCCATTCTTGTCTTAACTTTCAGTTCCTCTGAGTATATAACTAGCAATGGAAATGAGGGAGCATATGGCAATGCTATACTTAGCTTCCTGAGGAACTGCCACACTGCCTTCCAGAGTGGCTGCACAATTCTACATTCCATCAACAGTGAATAAGTGTGGCTCTTTCTCCACATCCTCTCTAGTACTTGTAATTTTCTGTTTTTTTTAATAATGTCAATTCTAGTAGCTGTGAGATGATATCTCATTGTGGTTTTGATTTGGATTTCCCTAATAGCCAGTGAAGTTAAGCATCTTTTCATATGTTTTGAACATTTGTATTTCCTCTTGAGAAAACTGTCTGTCCATGTCTGTTGCCCCTTTTTAAAATTGAGTTGTTTGTCTTTTGTTGTTGAGTTGTAGGATCTCTTTATATATTCTGGATATTAAAACCTTATCTGATATGCAATTTCCAAATATTGTCACCCATTGCATAGGCTGCTTTTTACTTTTCTGACAAAGTCCTTTGATGTACGAAAGTGTTTAATTTTGAGGAGGTCACATTTATGTACTTCTTCTTTGATTGCTCGTGCTTTGGGTGTAAGGCCTAGGAAACAACCTCCTATCACAAGATCTTTAAGATATTTCCCTACATTTTCTTCTAAGAGTCTTATGGTCTTAGTGCTTGTGTTTAGGTCTTTGATCCACTTGGAGTTAATGTTTGCATAAGGTGTGAAGTAGGAGTCCTCTTTCATTCTTTTGTAAATGGATATCCAGTTCTCCAAATACCATTTATTGAAGAGGCTGCTCTGTCCCAGTTGCTTTGGCTTGATTGCCTTCTCAAAGATCAATTCTCTGTAGATGCAAGGGTCTATTTTTGAGCACTCAATTCAATTCCATTGGTTGGTATATCTATCTTTATGCCAATACCATGTTGTTTCGACCACTGTAGCTTTGTAGTATGATTCAAAGACTGATAGTGTGAGACCTCCCAATTCTTTCCTCATTCTCAAGATATTTTTGGCTCTTTGGGGCAACCTACCCTTCCAAATAAATTTGGTTTTTGGTTTTCTATTTCTGCAAATTAAGTTGTTGGAATTTTAATTGGAATTACATTCAATCTATAAATCACTTTAGGTAGAATTGACATCTTAACTATATTTAATTTTCCAATCCATGAACACAGTATGTCCTTCCACCTTTTTAGGTCCTTTTTGATTTCGTTTAGCAGTTTCTTGTAGTTTTCTGTGTATAAGTGTTTTGTGGCCTAGGTTAACTTTATTACTAAATAGTTGATTCTTTTGATTGCCGTTGTAAATAAAATTTTTTTCTTGATTTCCTCCTCCTGTTGCTCTTTAATTGTGTATAGGAACACCACTGATTTTTTTATCTTGTAGCCTACCACTTTGCTGTATTCATTGATTAGCTCTAGAAGCTTTGCTGTAGATTTTTCTGGATTTTCTACATATAGGATCGTGTCATCTGCAAAGAGCAAAAGTTTTATTTCTTCTGCTCCAATTTGGATGCCTTTTATTTATTTCTTGCCTAATTGCTCTAGCAAGAACTTCCAGCACAATGTTGAACAACAATGGTGACAGTGGGCATCCCTGTCTTCTTCCTGATCTTAGATGGAAAGCTTTCAGTGTTTCCTCATTGAGTATGATGTTAGCTGTGGGCTTTTCATATATTGCTTTTGTCACATGGTGAAAGTTCCCTTCTATTCCTATTCTTTGAAGTGTTTTCATCAAGAAAGGATGTTGAATTTTGTCAAATGCCTTTTCTGCATTGAACAAGATAGTCATGTTCTTCTTTGATTTATTGTTGTGGTACATTACATTAATTGATTGTCTTCTATGGAACCAAACTTGCATACTTGGAATAAATCCCACTTGTTCATGGTGTATAATTCTTTGAATGTGCTGCTAGATTCAACTTTCAGGCATTTGGTTGAGGATATTTGCACCTATATTTATTAAAGAAATTGGTCTATAATTTTCTTTTTTTGTAGTCTCTTTGTCTGACTTTGGTATTAAGGTGATATTGGCTTCATAGAATGAGTTAGGTAGCTTTCCCTCCTCTTCAGTTTTTTTGAAGAGTTTGAGCAGGATTGGTATTAATTCTTTCTTGAATGCTTGGTGGAATTCACATGTGAAGCCATCTGGTCCTGGGCTTTTCTTTGGGGGAGCTTTTTGATGACTGACTCATTCTCTTTACCTGTGATTAGTTTGTTGAGGTCATCTATTTCTTCTCTATTCAATGTTGTTTGTTCATGCTTTTCTAGGAAGCTGCCCATTTTGTCTAAGTTGTCTAAGTTTATTATCATATAGTTGCTCATAGTATCTTCTCATCTCCTTTTTTTCTGTGGGGACAGTAGTTATGCCCCCTTTCCCATTTCTGATTGTATTTATTTGCAACCATTCTCTTTTTGTGTTAGCCTAGCTAAGGGTCTATCAATTTTATTGATTTTCTCAAAGAACCAATTTCTGGTTTTCTTGATTCTCTCTACTGCTTTCCTGATTTCATTTTCATTTATTTCTGCTCTAATTTTTGCTATTTCTTTCCTTCTGCTTATTTTGCAGTTAGTTTGCAGTTCTTTCTCTAGTTTCTCCAAGTGAACAGTGAATTCCTCAATTTTTGCTCTTTCTTCTCTTTTTATATAGGCATTTGGGGTAATAAATTTCCTTCTCAGCACTACCTTTGCTGCATCCCACAAGTTTTGATATGTTGTGTTTTCATTGCCATTTGGCTCAAGGAGTTTACTAATTTTTCTTGTAATTTCTTCCTATAACACTAGTTGTCTAAGAGTGTGTTGTTTAGCTTCCATATATTTGTGAATTTTCTGACATTCTGCCTGTTATTGACTTACAACTTCATTCCATTATGATCTGAGAAAGTGTTTTGTATAATATCAATATTTTTAAATTTGTTGAGACTTGCTGTGTGACCCAACATGTGGTCCATCCTAGAGAATGAGTCATGAGCACTTCAGAAAAATATGTATCCTATTGTGTGGTGTAGTATTCTATAAATTTCCGTCAAGTCTAGTTCATTTATTGTACAATTTAACATCTCTGTTTACTTGTTGATCCTCTGTCTAGATGTTCTATCCACTGATGACAGCTGTGTATTGAAGTCTCAAATTATTATTGTAGAGGTATCTACTTCTCCCTTCAGTGTTGTCAGAGTTTGCCTCATGTATTTTGGGGCACTCTGGCTTGGTGCTTATTTATGATTGTTATGTTTTCCTGATGAATTGGCCATTCTATTAATATATAGTGTCCATCTTTGTCTCTTTAAATTGTTTCACATTTGAAGTTTAATTTGTCTGATATTAACATAGCTACTACCACTTTTTTCTTCTTGTGGTATGCATGAAATATCTTTTTCCAACCTTTCACTTTCAGCCTATTTTTTGTCCTTGTGTCTAATGTGAGTTTCCTGTAGACTGCATACAGATGGGTCCTGTTTTTTAATCCATTCTGCCAGTCTATGTCTTTTTATTGGGGAGTTTAACCCGTTAACATTTGGTATTATTATTGTAAGGGCAGTACTTTCTTCTATCATTTTGTCTTTTGGATTTTGTATGTCATATCCTATTTTTTCTCTCTCTCCTTTTAACTCTTCCTGATAGTCTTCATTTCTGCACTCTTCTCCAAACCTCTCTCTCCTGTCTTTTCCCATCAGCCTGTAGCACTCCTCTTAGTATTTCTTTTAATGCAGGTCTCTTATTCACAGATTCTCTCAGTGTCTGGTTGTCCGACATTTTTGAAGGACATTTTTGCCAGATATAGAATCCTGTTGGCAGTTTTTTTTTTTTCAGTATCTTAAATATATCATACAATGGCCTTCTTGCCTCCAAGGTTTCTGTGGAGAAGTCTGTACATAGTCTTATCGTGCTTCTCTTGTATGTGATGGCTCACTTTTCTCTCACTTCTTTCAGAATTCTCTCTTATTCTTTGACATTGGACAATCTGATTAGTAAATGTCTTGGAGTAGGTCTATTGGTACTTATTCCATTTGGGGTATGCTGCACTTCCTGACTCTGTAATTGTATGCCTTTCGCAAGAGTTGGGAAATTTTCAGTATATCTTCTATGATTCCATCTGCCCCTTTTCCCTTCTGTTATCCTTCAGGGACACCCATAACATGTATATTAATGTGCTCTATGATGCCATTCAGTTCTCAAGACCCTGCTCATATTTCCCCATTCTTTTCCCTATCTGTTTTTTTTGGGTGTATGATTTCATGTGTCCTGTCTTCCAGGTCACTGATCCTTTCTTCTCTCTCTTCAAATCTACTGTGGTATATCTCCATTGTATTTTTCATCTCTTCTGTTTTGCCTTTCATTCCCATAAGATCTGCCATTTGTTGTTTCAAGCTTGCAAATTCTTCTTTATGGTCACCTAGTATCTTCTTTCTATCCTTCCTCTCTTTTGCCATGAGTTCCCTCAGGTCATTGATTTTATTTTTGAATTGATTTAGGAGATTTGTTTGATTATTAATTCGTTGTTTCAATTCCTGTATCTTAGTTGAAGTGTCAGTTTGTTCCTTTTGCTGGTCCATATTTTCATTTTTCCTAGTATGTCTCATTATTTTTAGTTGTCTAAGCATCTGATTTTCTTGATTAGTTTATTCTGGAGCACATTTTCTCTCTTTTACCTAGGGTTTTCTTGTTGGTTGAATTTGTTGTCTATCTGTTCTTTGACATTCAGTTCAACTTATTCTAGACCTCTAACATAGCTTCTGTTTAGTTGATCAGAATTTTTCACCTCTTGTTTGTGTAGTTTTTGCTCTGCCTCTATGTAAACTTTTTGTGAGTGTCTCCCCAGACATTATCTACCCCAATCAGATTTTCCCAGTCAAGACAGGCCAAGGTCTCAGGAGGAGGGTGTACAATATATCATGTTTCTCTGAGACTGAGACCCTGCAGGTTGTCAGACACTCTTTTGAAGCCTCTAGACTCTGTGCTTTTACTATCCTAACCAGCAAGTGGAGCCTGCCAGCCCACAGCTCCCCACCACTGTAAAGAGGTGCCAAAGGTGCCTTTAATTCTCCACAGACCCTGTCTCTGCCAGGGGTGTGGCTGCCTCAAGCTGGTTTCTGTTTTCCAGCCCCTGGGTTCTGAGTTCTTTGAAGGAAGGCAGCCACTTGAGCTGAGCCCTGACACTCCTTTTTCTTGGGGAAGTTATGCCCTTTAGGGAATTGTCTCCCCCTCTAAACTCATTGCTTTGTCTCTCAGACCTATCTTATCTCTTCCCTTGCCTGGGTCCAGCAGCCAATTGCAAATATCTGAGGCTTTCTGTAATGAACTACTTAGAATAGTTATTTCAAAAAAAAAAAAAAAGAATGAAAGAAGAAAAGAAAAAGAAATCCCTTTTCAAAGCATTTCCCCAGTCCCCAAGTTTTGTTAGCCCCAGTATAGACTATTTAAAAATATGTCCTTTAGGCTATTATTTCTTAAACCTGAATAGTTACTCCGAGACAACTTTAATTCCACCCTTGCTAAGGGCAGTGCTAAAGCAGAAGCTCTGATGGGCTATTGAAAAGCAAAAAGATAAAGAGTTGGGGAGCATGAAAAGAAAAAAAAAACCTTTTTCAAAGGCAGACCCCAGCTCCCCAGGTTTGCAGACAGGAGTTGGTACCCATTTCTATGCGCCCCTTTTTCTTGGAGCCCAGCCCTTCTCCAGTATTCTGAACACCTCCAACTCCAAAAGTCTGACGTTTTATTATTATTATTATTATTATTATTATTATTATTATTATTATTATGATTGCTGTTCTTATTAGCCCTGCCTCCTCTCTGCTGGGCTAATTCCTCCGTTTCTTTCATGCCTGCTCTCAGTTTATCTGTGCTTGGAGATTTTATTCAGCAGTCCGAGTTTGTTAATTAATACTGCAATTGGGGCAGGGTTGAGACTCCCTCCTTGCTCCCAGAAAATATTGCTTCTTTTTCCCTTGGGGAACCAGCTCCAAGACAGTCAGCCAAGCCTGGAGGAGGGAGAGGCACTAGCCTGAGGCTGGGGAAACTTATAGATTTTTGTTGCAATCTCAGCCTTTCCACCCATTTCACACTGGTGTATGATTCATGACCAGTCACAGACATCCCTGAAACAGCTGTTCCATACAGTTCCTGGCTATTTACCAGCTGCCCTAGAGGAGTAACTAAATTCCATACCACACCACTCCACCATGTTACCCACCTCCCTGGTTATTTTTTGATATATGGTCTTTGATCCATTTTGAGTTAATTTTATACAGTGTGAGACAGGAGTTCCCCTTCATGTTTTTATTTACACACCATATATTCCATCCTAAGTAAACAATCAATGGTTCCCTGTATAATCACATAGTTATGCATTCACCAACACTATCTACATAAGGACATTTGCATTTCTTCCACAAAGAGGAAGATGCGAGAAAAATAAAAAGAAAAAAGAAAAAGAAAGGAAAAATGGCAACTAAAAATCAACAAAAGAAAAATTAAAATTGAAATAAAATACAACAAAAAATTCAGACAACAACACCAATGCCAATAATCCTATACCCCTCCCTTATATCCCCCTCTTAAAGACATTTAGCTTTGGTAAATTGCTTTTCTTACAATTAATGTAAGCATATTACAATGTTACTGTTAACTATAGATTATAGTTTGCATTGATTGTATTGTACCCCAATACCACCCCATTTTTAACACCTTGCAAAGTTGACATTCATTTGTTATCCCTCATGTAAAAACATATTTGTATATTTAATCACAATCATTGACCACTCTAGGTTTCACTAAGTTATACAGTCCCAGTCTTTATCTTCTATTTTTCCTTCTGGTGTCCTACATGCCCTTAACCTTCCTCTTTCAACCATATTCACAGTCATCTTTGTTCAGTGTACTGACATTATTGTACTTCTATCACCCAATATTTTGCTCTAAACCTTTCTCTCCTGTCTTTTCCTATCTGCTGTTAGTGCTCTCTTTAGTATTTCTTGTAAAGCAGGTATCTTGTTCACAAACTCTCTCAGTGTCCGTTTGTCAGAGAATATTTTAAACTCTCCCTCATATTTGAAGGACAGTTTTGCTGGACATAGGATTCTTGGTTGGTGCTTTTTCTCTTTCAGTATCTTAAATGTATCACACCACTGCCTTCTTGCCTCCATGGTTTCTACTGAGAAATCCGCACATGGTCTTATCGAGTTTCCCTTGTATGTGATATATTGCTTTTCTCCTCCTGCTTTTAGAATTTTCTCTTTGTCTTTGACACATGATAATCTGATTATTAAGTGCCTTCACATAGGTCTATTCAGATCTATTCTGTTTGGGATATGCTGTGCTTCTTGGATCTATAATTTTATTTTTTTTGTAAGAGATGGGAAATTTTCAGTGATTATTTCCTCTATTATGGTTTCTGCACCTTTTTCCTCCTCTTTTCCTTCTGGGATGCCTATGACATGTATGTTCATATGCTTCATGTTGTTATTCAGTTCCCTGAAATGCTGCTCATATTTTTCCATTCTTTTCCCTATCTGTTCTTTTGTGTGTAGGATTTCAGATGTCCTGTCTCAGATTTGTTCTGCCTCTTCGAATTTCCTGTTACTTGTCTCCATTGTGTTTTTCATCTCTTCTTTTGTGCCTTTCATTCCCATAAGTTTTGCCATTTGTTTTTTCAAACTTTTGGATTCTTCCTTATGCATGCCCAATGTTTTCTTTGTATCCTTCATCACTTTTGCCATATCTTCCCTCAACTCATTTATTTGATTTTTGGATTTATTTAGGAGATTTTTGATTAATAATGAGTTGTTTCAATGCCTGTATCTCAATTGAAGTGTAAATTTGTTCCTTTGAATGGGCTGTATCTTCATTTTTCCTAATGTGACTCATAATTTTTTGTTGTTAGGCATCTGGTTTCTTTCATTACCCCAATCAGATTTTCCCAGACTAGGTCTCAGGAGGAAGCTATAATCAGTTTCAAGTTTCCCTGAGGAATGGGTTTTCAGACATTCCCATGAGGCTTCAAGACTCTGTGCTTTTCCTATCCTGCCCAGCATGTGTTGCTTGTCAGCCTGCAGCTCCCCACTGGTATAAAGAGGTGTGGTCCCTTTAATTCTCAGTGGATCCTGTCCCTGCCATGGGCTGAGGGTGTCATAAGCCAAGCTAAAGTTGATTCTCATTTGTTTTTCCCCCAGGCCCTAAGGTATGAATTCTTTGAGGGAGGTAAGCCACTTGAGCTGGGCCCCACCTCCCTATTCTAGCAAAGATACACCCATTAGGGATTTATCCTCTACACTTGAATTCCTCCTTTGTCTCTCTGACTCTGTTAATTCCACCCTTACCTAGGTCTTTGCTGACAATTGAAAATGCCTGAGGCTTTCTCTATTAAGCAGCTTAGAATGAGGGAAAGAAAAAGGAAAAAGAGCAAACTCCCCCTTTCAGAGCCAGTCTGTCCCCAGACCCCCAGTTTTGCTGGTTGACTGGTGTTGGTACCTGGTTCTCTGTACCCCTTTTCTTGGGACACAGCCAATTTCCTGTATTCTGAGCTCAGCCATCTCCAAAGGCCCTTGTTTTTATTTATTTACGTATTTTTTTCCATCAGCCCTGCCTCCTTTCTGCTGGGAGGAACCTCAGTTTCCTTCCCTATTTGCTCCAGGTTTATCTGTGCTTGTAGCTGGTATTCAGTAGTCCAAATTTGTTAAATTAAAACTGCAATGGAGAAAAAAACAAGGTGGGGCAAGATGGTGAAGAGTGGGTTTTAGTTACTCCTCTGGGGCAGCTGGTAGATAGCCAGGAACTGTGTGGAACAGACACCACAGGGAAATCTATGATCAGTCACACATCATACAACAGTCTGGAACATGTGGAGCAGCTGAGATCAGTGAAATCTGTAAGTTCCTGTGGCAAGGAGGCCCACACCCCTCCCTGGCAGGCACAGCAGACTGTTTTGTGGCTGGTTTCCCAAGGGAGGAGAAGGCTGTCAGTGCTGGGAACCAGGAGCAAGGCTCAACCCGGTCCCAGATGCAGAACTGATTGGCAAACTCAGACAGCTGAACAAAAACTTCAACCATAGATAAACTGAGACCAGACACTGGAGAATCTGGGAGCAGTCAACCCAACAGAGAGGAGACAGGGCTAGCAAAAACAGCAAAAAAAAAAATACAGAGACTTTTGGAGTTGGGAGTGAGCATAATATGGAGAAGGACTGGGCTCCAACAGAATCAGGCACATATGCAAACCTGGGAAGTCAGGGACCTTCTCTGAAAAGCTGGGGCTTTTGTTTCTTGTTTCCTCATCAATTGCTCTCCAACTCCTTATCTTTTTGCATTTCAGTAGCTCATCAGAACTCCCGTGTCAACCTGACCCCCCTGCAAGGGTGGAATTAAAGTCTCAGAGTAAAAATCCAGTAGGAAGAGATAATGAGACTAAAAGGCTTTTCTTTAAATAGTCTGTACTGGGCCTTTCTTTCTCTTTTTTCATTTTTTTAAAATCTTTTTCTCTATTTTTAAAAAATAACTTTTCTAAGTAGACCATTACAGAAAGACACAAAGACTTGTAATTGGCCACGGGATCCAGGCAAGAGCAGAGCTAAGCTAGCTCTGAGAGACAAAGCAATGTGTCTAGTGGGGGAGACAATTCCCTAAAGGGCATAACTCCTCCATGAAGAGGAGAACATGGTCCAGCTCAATTGGCAGCCCTCCTTCAGGGAACTCAGACCTCAGGGGCTGGAATTCAGAAATCAATTTCAGCCAGCCATGCCCCAGACAGGGTCAGGGTCACCAGGAGAACTACAGGCTCCACACCTCCTTACACTGGTGGGGGAACTATGGGCTGGTAAGCACCACTTGCTGCATAGGATAGGAAAAGCAGAGTCTAAAGGCTTTGGAGGAGGGTCTCCTTCTCAGGGAAGCTCCATATCCTCCTCCTGAGACCTGGGTCTTTCTGGAATGGGAAAACCTGACTGGGGTTGCCCATGTCTGAGGAGACCCTCTTACAAAAAGGCTACATAGAGGCAGGGCAAGAAACAGAAAAACAAGAGGTGAAAAACTCTGATCAACTAAATAGAACCTAAGTTAGAAGTCTAGAATAAGTTGTTCTGAACACCAAAGGTTAGAGCAAAAAGTCAACCAAGAAGAAAACCCTTGGTAACAGAGTGAAAATGAGCTCCAGAATAAACTAATCAAGATAATCAGATGCATAGACAGCTTAAGAAAACAAGCCACACTAGGAAACATGAAAATATGGTCCAGCCAAAGGAACAAACTAATAGTTCAACTGAGATAAAAGAGTTGAGACAACTAATGCTAAATCAATTCAATGAACTGGGGAAAGAACTAATTAAAGATGTTCAAACAAATTTCCTAAATCAATTCAAAAATCAATTCAATGAACTGAGGTAAGATATGGCAAAAGAGATGAAGGATATAAGGAAGGCACTGGATGACCATAAAGAAGAATTAATAACCTTGAAAAAACAAATAGCAGAACTTATGGGAATGGAGGGCATAATGGAGGAGTTTAAAAACACAACGGAGGGATACAACAGTAGATTTGAACAGGCAGAAGAAAGGATCAGTTAATTGGAAGATAAGACATTTGAATTCATACACACAAAAGAACAGACGGTGAAAAGAAAGGAAAAATATGAGCAGGGTCTCAGGGAGTTGAGTGACAACATGGAGCACACAAATATACATGTTATGGGTGTCCCAGAAGGAGAAGAGAAGGGAAAAGGGGAAGAAAGACCAATAGAAGAAATGTTCACTGAAAATTTCCCAACTCTAATGAAAGACAGAAAATTACAGATTCAAGAAGTTCAGTATACCACAAACAGAATAGATCCCAAGAGACCTACTGCAAGACACTTACTGATCAGATTGTCCAATGTCAAAGACAAAGAGAGAATTCTGAAAGCAGCAAGAGAAAAGGAATCCATCCATACAACGGAGGCTCAATAACACTATGTACAGATTTCCTGCAGAAACCATGGAAGTGAGAAGACAGTGGTATATATATTTCAGATACTGAAAGAGAAAAACTGCCATCCAAGAATTCTACATTTGGCAAACTGTCCTTCAAAAATGAGGGAAAGATTAAAATATTTTCAGACAAACAGACACTGAAATAGATTGTGAATAAGAGATCAGCACTACAAGAAATACTAAAGGGAGTGCTACAGGCTGATAGGAAAAGACAGGAGAGAGATGTTTGGAGAAGAGTGTAGAAATGAAGATTATCAGGAAGGGTAAAAGAGAGAGAAAAAAGTAAGACATGACATCTAAAATTCAAAAGACAAAATGGTAAAATAAAGTACTTCCCTTACAGTAATAACACTAAATGTTAATGGATAAAACTTCCCAATAAAAAGACACAGACTGGCAGAATGGATTAAAAAACAGGACCTATCCATATGCTGTCTACAAGAAATTCACTTTAGACACAAGGACAAAAATAGCTGAAAGGGAAAGGTTGGAAAAAGATATTTCATGAAATCAGCAACCAGAAAAAGCAGGAGGAGCTATATTAATATCAGACAACTTAGACTTAAAAAGTAAAACAATTAAAAGAGACAAAGAAGGACAATGTATATTATATAAAAGGGTGACTTCGTCAAGAAAACATAATCATAAATATTTATGCACCAAGCTGGAGTGCCCCAAAATTCAAGAGGCAAACACTGAGAACAATTAAAGGAGCAGTAGATACCTCTACAATAATAGTTGGAGACTTCAATTCACTGCTCTCATCAATGGACAGAACATCTAGACAGAGGATCAAAAGGGAAACAGAGATGTTGAATTGTATGATAAATGAACAAGACTTGACAGACATTGATAGAACACTACATGCCACAAGAGCAGGATACACATTTTTCTCATGGAACATTCTCTAGTTTAGACTGCATATTGCATCACAAAGCAAGTCTCAACAAATTTTAAAATGTTGATATTACACAAAACACTTTCTCAGATCATAAAGGAATGAAGTTGGAAATAAATAACAGGCATAAGATTGTAAAATTCACAAATATATGGAGGATAAACAACACACTTTTAGAAAACCAGAGGGTAAAGGAAGAAATTACAAGAGAAATTAGTAAATGCTTCGAGGCAGATGACAATGAAAACACAACATATCAAAACTTATGGGATGCAGCAAAGGCAGTGCTGAGAGGGAAATTTATTGCCCTAAACATCTATATTAAAAAAGAAGAGAAAGCAAAGATTGAGGAAATAACTGTTCACATGGAGGAAGTAGAGGATGAAGAGCAAACTCACCCCAAAGCAAACAGAAGGAAAGAAATAACAAAGATTAGAGCAGAAATAAATGAAATTGAGAACAGGAATACAATAGAGAGAATAAAAAAATCAGAAGTTTGTTCTTTGAGGAAATCAACAAAATTGATAGACCCCTAGCTAGGCTAACAAAAGGGGGGGGAATATGCAAATAAATGCAATCAGGAATGGGAAAGGAAACATAACTACTGACCCTGTAGAAATTAAGGAGATAATGAGACGATACTACAAGCAACTATATGCTAATAAACAAGACAACTTAGACAGAATGGACAACTTCCTAGAAAAGCATAAAAAAACAACATTCACTCAAGAAGAAATAGACAACCTCAACAAGCCAATCACAAGTAAGGAGATTGAGTCAGTCATCAAAAAGCTTCCAAAAAAGGAAAGCCCAGGACCAGATGGCTTCACATGTGAATTTTACAAATCATTCAAGAAAGAATTAGTACCAATCCTGCTCAAACTCTTCAAAACAACTGAAGAGGAGGGAAAGCTACCCAACTTATACTATGAAGCCAACATCATCCTAATGCCAAAATCAGTCAAAGATACTACAAAAAAAGAAAATTATAGACCAATCTCTTTAAAGAATATAGATGAAAACATCCTCAACATAATACTCAGAAATTGAGTCCAGCAGCACATTAAGAGAATTATACACCACGACCAGGTGGGGCTTATTCCAGGTATGCAAGGCTGGTTCAGCACAAGAAAATCAATTAATGTAATACATCACATCAATAAATCAAAGCAGAAGAACCACATGATCATCTCAATCAATTCAGAAAAGGCACTTGAAAAATTCAACATCCTTCCTTGATGATAACACTTCAAAGGATAGGAAAAGAAGAGAATTTTCTCAATATGATAAAGGCAATATATGAAAAATCCACAGGTAACATCATAATCAGTGGGGGAAGACTGAAAGCTTTCCCTCTAGTATCAGGAACAAGACAGAGATGCCCACCCTCACAATTATTATTCAACACTGTGCTGGAAGTTCTTGCTAGAGCAATTAGGCAATAAAAAGAAATAAAATTCATCCAAATTGGAGAGGAAGAAGTAAAAGTTTCACTCTTTGCAGATAACATGATTCTATACGTAGAAAACCCAGAAAAACCTACAGCAAAGGTATTATAACTGATCAAGGAATACAGCAAAGTGCCAGGCTACAAGATCAACACAAAAAAATCTGTAGTGTTCTTCTACACAAGTAATGTGCAAGAAGAGGAAGAAATGAAGAAAAAAATTCCATTTACAATAGCAACCAAAGAATCAGCTATTAAGGAATAAGCTTAATGAAGGCCTCAAAAGATCTATAGAGAAAACTACATGAAACTGATAAAATAAATCGAACAGGATCTAAAAAAAAATAATGGAAGAACATACCGTGTTCATGGATTGGAAGACTAAATATAATTAAGATGTCAGTTTTACCTAAAATGATTTATAGATTCAATGCAACACCAATTAAAATCACAACAAAAACTTACTTTGCAGAAATAGGAAAACCAATAACCAAATTTATTTGGAAGGGCAAGGTGCCCTGAGTAGCCAAAAATATCTTGAGAAAGAGGAACGAAGTGGGAGGTCTCACACTACCTCATTTTTTAGCATATTACAAAGGTACAGTGCTCAAAACAGCATGGTACTGGCAGAAGGATAGATCTACTGACGAATGGAATTGAATTCAGTGTTCAGAAATAGACTCTTGCATGTATGGACAATTGATCTTTGATAAGGCAGTCAAGCCAAAGCAACTGGGACAGAGCAGCCTCTTCAATAAATAGTGTTTGGAGAACTGGATATCCATTTCCAAAAGAATGAAAGAGGACTCCTAACACATCTTATACAAAATTTAACTCAAAATGGATCAAAGACCTAAACATTAGCACCAAGACTACAAGACTCTTAGAAGAAAATGTAGGCCTTCTTGACCAAAAGGAGGATGTGAAATGAAATGAAATAAAGTTTCAGTGGCTGAGAGATTCTAAAAGGACCCAAGGGGTCACTCTGGTGGGCACTCTCATGCACAGTATAGATAACTCTTTTTAGGTTTTAATGAATTGGAATAGCTAGTAGTAAACACCTGAAACTATCAAACTACAACCCAGTAGCCTTGAATCTTGAAGACAATTGTATAACAATGGAGCTTACAAGGGGTAACAATGTGATTGTGAAAGCCATTTGGATCACACTCCCCTTTATCCAGTGTATGGATGGATGAGTAGAAAAATGGGGGCAAAAAAAAAAAAAAAACTAAAGGAAAAATAGGGCAGGGGGACAATTTGGGTGTTCTGTTTTTACTCTTAACTTTTTGCTCTTGCTTTCACTTTTTTCTGGTACAAGGAAAATGTGAAAAAAATAGATTGGGGTGATGAATGAGCAGCTATATGATGGCAATGTGATCAAAGGATTATATACTTTGGATGATTGTATAGTATGTGAATAAATCTTAATTAAAAAAAAGTAAGCCCTTATAGTAACCACAAAGAAAATGCAAACTCAGAAACAAAAAGCAAAGTACAGGTTACCAGGAGTGGGGGGCAGGGGCAAAGGGGAGTTAATGCAAAATGAGTATGAGATTTCTGTTTGGGGTGAAGGGAAAGTTCTAGTACTGGATGGTGATGAGAGCACTAGAGTACTGTGAATGTGATCAATCCCACTGAATGGTATGCTTGGGAGGGGTTGGGAAGGGAAGATTTATGTTGTTTAGATATTTCCATAATTAAAATGAAAAGGTAAACTGAAGAGATAATGGCAACGACATGCAATACACGATCCTGGATGCATTCTAAGAATGGAGGAGAAAAGGCTCAAAGGGACAATATTGGGACATAAGAAAAATCTGGAATATAAAATGTATCCTTTATATCAATATTAAATTTCTTGAACTTGATAACTGCATTTAAGGTGATTACATAAGTGAATATCCTTGTTCACAGATATTGTACATGGATGTATTATGTGCTCAAGGATTATGATGTGTGCATCAAATATTCAGAAAACAGACACATATATAGTAGACAGTAGATAAATAGGTAGATAGAAAGATAGATAGATAGATAGATAGATGATAGATAGATATGGATGATAGAGATAGATAACAGATAGATATAGATAACAGATAGATAAAATGATATGACCAAGGTGGAAAAATGTTAAAATTGGTGGATCTGTATATCTGGGGCTGTGGGTTTGCTGGAGTTCTCCATGTGGAGTTTGTATCCTTTTTGCAACTGTCTTGTAAGTTTGAAATCATTTCAAAATAAAAAGTTAAAAAATGTTTTAAAAATTCATAAATAAAATTATATTGTTAAAGAAAAAAAAAGAAGAAAATATCTTAAAGATCTTCTGGTAGGAGGTGGTTTCCTAGACCTTACACCCAAAGCGTGAGCAACCAAAGAACAAATAGACAAATGGGATCTCCTCAAAATTAAAAACTTTTGTACATCAAAAGATTTTGTCAGAAAGGTGAAAAGGCAGCCTATGCAATGGAGGCAATATTTGGAAACCACATATCAGACAAGGGTTTAACATCCCAAATATATAAAGTGATCCTACAACTCAAAAACAGAAGGACAAACAACCCAATTGAAAAATGGGCAAAAGACATGGACAGACACTTTTCTGAAGGGGAAATACAAATGGCTCAAAAACATGAAAAAGTGTGCAACTTCACTGGCTATTAGGGAAATACAATTCAAAACCACAATGAGATATCATCTCATACCTACCAGTATGGCATTATCCAAAAAACAGAAAGTTACAAGTGTTGGAGAAGATGTGGAGATGTGGAGAAAGATCCACACTTATTCACTGTTGGTGGGAATGCAGAATGGTGCAACCACTCTGGAAGACAGTGTGGCGGTTCCTCAGGAAGCTTAGTATAGATTTTCCATATGACCCAGCTATTCCATTAATAGGTGTATACTCAGAGGAACTGAAAATTAAGACATGAATGGACATTTGTAAACCAATGTTTATTGTGGCATTATTCATGATAGCCAAGAGATGGAAACAGCCCAAATATCCATCAACAGACAAGTGGATAAACAAACTGTGGCACATACACAAGATGGAATATTACACAGCTGCAAGACAAAACAAAGACACAGAACATATAATAACATGGATGAACCTTGAGGACAGTATTTTGAGCAAAGTTAGCCAGAAACAAAAGGACAAATACTGTATGGCCTCACTAATATGAACTAACATTAATGAGCAAACTTTTAGAGTTAAAAGCTGATAACACAGGCTATCAGGAGATAGAAAGAGGGTAGAGATCAGACTACAGAATGTTCAGCAGGATTGACTGTATAGATCCAGAAATAGATAGCATAATACTGTGTGATGTTAGCACAATATTGTAAGTACGCTGAACAAAGATGTCCATGAGTAAAGCTGAAAGAGGTGGGCTAGGGGCATGTGTAACACCTGAGGTAAAGATAGCACTTAAAGACTGGGACTGTTTAACTTAGCAAAAAGTGGAGTGGTCAATGGTTGTGACTAAATGTACAAACATAAAAATGTTCTTGCATGTGGGAGAACAAATGAATGTCAACCATGCAGAGTGTTGAAAAAGGTATGGTATTGGGGAAAAATATAATCAAAGCAATTGGTCAACAGTAACACTGTAATATGCTTTCATTAAGTGTAACAAAGGCAGTATAGCAAAGCTAAATGTGTATGAGAGGGGAATATAAGGGAGGGATATGGGATTCTTGGTAGTGATGTTGTTGTCTGACCCTACTATTACATTGTATTGTATGATATTTTATTTTTCTTTTTATTATTTTTTTATTATTCATTTAAAACAACTTTTTTTTTTGTAGTAAACAGTATGTTCAAGTACTGACTATGGTGATAAATGCACAAGTATATGATGATACCATGGACAACTGATTGTACACTGTGGATAATTGTATGGTATGTGAATATATCTCTATAAAATTGTAGGAAAAAATATAAATAGGGATAAAAGTGCTGGAGAGAGAAATCATAAATTCCTAGATAAGAGACCCCCCACCCCCCAGTACATGCATCTTAAAGTACATGAATCACTCTGTTACATATCAGTAACTTCAAAGAAACATGTTTACGATCTTGCAGATCCCAATTTGGCTCTGGGACTTCCATGTTCTTACCGGCTATAACCCCCGGTAACTCCTTGTAACCTGCCGGGCAGTGTGACACACTACTCTGAACGTCCTGTAGCCGCCCAGGACCAGCTTTCTGGTTTGTAAGTTCCTTAATAAACTTACTATTTTGCTATGAAAAAAAAAAAGTGCTGGAGAAAACATGGAGAGAGGGATGTACCTATTTACTGTTGGTAGTATAATGGTGTAGCCTTTCTGGAGGACAGTGTGGTGGTTCCACAAGAAGCTAAGTATGCAGGTGCCATAAGGTCCTGAAACCTCATTGGGGGCATATACTTGGAAGATCTGAGAACAGGGACATGAAAGGACATTTGCACACTGGTGTCACTGGTGTTTATGGAGGCAGTTTGCATGATTTGCAGTGGGTAGAGGGGGCCTAAGGATACATCGACTGAGGAACAGAATGGTGAACTGTGGTGTATGCATACAATGGAATATTGAGCAACTACAAGAAGGAGTGAACCTGTGAGACAGGCAACAAAGTGAATGAATACAACTGTAGACAGCATTTTGAGTGAAGTATGCCAGAAACAAAGGCAAACACTATAATGCCTCACCAATATTGACTAACTACAATGTGTAAACTCAGAATTGAATCTTAGAGCACAGCTTATCAGGGGAATGCTTATTGTAACGGTGCCTAGATTGTAAGCTCTTACAGCAGTCACATCTATTTCAGAATTGTAATGGCTATCTCCAGATTCTGAGATGCTGATCTCTTTGTGTACAACTCGATCAATCCCTGGATCTTTGAGTATCTGTGTGGCACCTGAAACTCGGAGCTAGAGCTTGGCAGATATGAATGTCAGTATTAGAGCATACAGCAACTGCTAAAGCTGAAAAAGAGTCCAGACTTCAATTACAGATATGAATGAAGCAGATCTGGTTAGGAATAGGGCAAATTGGGCCAAAGGGTAAAGGACAGTACTGACCTTGTTTTAAAACTTCAGCTTCCATGTGAGACCAAGGGAAGAGATGTTTAGTTGGTGCAGGATCTATACTTCCTAAACAATTTAACTCATACAGTTTGTTCAAATACCGTAATTACATGGAACTTTGAACAGGAAGTGAGACCTGGTAGGTTTGTATAGGTTAGTGTGAAATAGCAACACATACCAAAGTAATTTGGGCAGAGAATAAAAATATATATGCAGCCCCCCACCCCATGAGGAGCTGGGGGGAAAATGCAGAAGTGTTGGACTTCCTCATCTGGATTGTTGCTGATGGTCTCACAAACACTGAGGACTGATGATTTGGTATGCTTAGCCCTCTATCTTGGGGCTTGCCCTTATGAAGCTCATTACTGCAAAGGAGAGTCTAAACCTGCTTATAATTGTGCCTAGGAGTGTCCCCCTGAGTACATCTTTGTTGCTGAGATGTGGACCTCTCTCTCTAGTTTACCCAACTCAGAGGTTAACTCACTTCCCTCCCCGCTATGTGGGACCTGACTCCCAGGGGTGTAAATCTCCCTGGGAATGCAGGATATGACTTCCAAGGATGTATCTCAACCTGACATCATGGGATTGAGAAGATCTTCTTGACCAAAAGGGAGTTGGAAAATGAAACAAAATAAAGTTTCAGTGGCTGAGAGATTCCAAATGGAGTCAAGAGGTCACTCTAATGGGCACTCTTATGCAGTATATAGATAACCCTTTTTAGGTTTTAATGTATTGGAATAGCTAGAACAAATACCTGAAAGTATCAAACTGCAACCCAGTAGCTTTGACTCTTGAGGATGATTGTATAACAATGTAGCTTACAAGGGGTGACAGTGCGATTGTGAAAGCTTTGTGGATCACACTTCCTTTATCCAGTGTATGGATGGATGACTAGAAAAATGGGGACAAAAACTAAATGAAAAATAGGGTGGGATGGGGGGATGATTTGGATGTTCTTTTTTACTTTTATTTTTTATTCTTATTTTTGCTTTTTCTGGTGTAAGGAAAATGTTCAAAAATAGATCGGCATGAGGAATGCACAACCGTATGATGGTACCATGAACAGTTGATTGTACACCATGGATGACTGTATGATATGTGAATATATCTCAATAAAACTGAATTTTAAAGAAAACCACAATTGGAGTTGGGTTGAGTTACTTTCCCTTGCTCCAGGTAACTTGCTTCTTTTTTACACAGGGAAGTGCTTCAGCTGAGCCTGCCTTGCCTGTGGGGGAGAGGCACCAGCTCTGCAGTTTGGGGAGCTTTACTTACAGATTTTATGCTGCAATCTCAGCCATTCCACCCATTCCAGGCTGGTGTATTATGTGTGTTCAGTCACGGATGTCCCCCAACAATTGTTCCAGACTATATACTAGTTGTTCCTGGATATTTACTAGTTGCTCTAGAGGACTGACTAAATGCCACACCTCCCCTTCATTCTTTTGCATATGTTTATACAGTTTTCCCTAGACCATTTGTTGAAGAGAATATTCTTTCCCAATTGAGTGGACTTGGCACCCGTGTCAAAAATCAGTTGGCAGTGACCACTCTAACTTGTTCATGTTGAAAAGGGGTGTCAACATTATGGGAAAAAGGTATGC
Organism: Choloepus didactylus; assembly: GCF_015220235.1. Classification (NCBI taxonomy): domain Eukaryota; kingdom Metazoa; phylum Chordata; class Mammalia; order Pilosa; family Megalonychidae; genus Choloepus; species Choloepus didactylus. The sequence goes on along the minus strand of NC_051334.1, from coordinate 190,012,494 downwards.
AATGTGTTGATGTTCTTGAAGAGGCTGCTGTCTCTGGGTTTTGGGACTTAGCTGGGTTAGGAGTTCTTTGGAGGATTTAAGTTTCTGAAGAATAAACTTAGTGAGTGAAACTTTTATAGAGCCTCAGAGAGTGACATGGGTATTCTTTAGGGTTTTTGGGAATTTCCTATATAACTACTTGTTAAATCGTACTTTGAAAGTTATCACCTTTTTGCATATGTGTTATATTGCAAAATAAGGAAATAACTGAAACTGTGGAACTGTAACCCATAATATTTTTTGAAATTTGCTCTCTGCTTGTTAAATTGCACTTGGAAAGTTACCACTTCTATTATATATGTTATATTCCACAATAAAAATTCAGCTAGCCATAGATGTGAGAGTCTATTTTTGAACTCTCAATTAAATTTCATTGGTTTATATATCTGTCCTTGGGCAAGTACAATGCTGTTCTGACCACTGTAGCCTTGTAATACATTTTAAAAACAAGAAGTTTTCCAACTTCTTTTTTTTAATTCAATTTTATTGAGATATGTTCACATATCATGCAGTCATACAAAGCATACATTCAATTGTTCACAGTACCATTTATAGTTGTGAGTTCATCACCAAAATTAATTTTTGAACATTTTCATTACCACACACACAAAAATAATAAGAATAAGAATTAAAGTGAAAAAGAACAATTAAAGTAAAAAATAACACTTGGGTGCCTTTTTTTTTTTTGCCCCCATTTTTCTACTCATTCATCCATACACTGGACAAAGGGGAGTGTGGTCCATGTGGCTTTTCCAATCACATTGTCACCCCTTATAAGCTACATTTTTACACAATTGTCTTCAAGATTTATGGGTTCTGGGTTATAGTTTGATAGTTTCAGGTATTTGCTGCTAGCTATTCCAATTCATTAGAACCTAAAAAGGGTTGTCTATATTGTGCTTAAGAGTGCCCACCAGAGTGGCCTGTTGGCTCCTTTTGGAATCTCTCTGCCACTGAAGCTTATTTCATTTCCTTTCACATCCCCCTTTTGGCTAAGATGTTCTCCATTCCACGATGCCTGGTCGCTCCCCAGGAGTCATATTCCATGTTGCCAGGGAGATTCACTCCCCTGGGTGTCTGATCCCAGGTAGGGAGGAGGGCAGTGATTTCACCTGCCAAGTTGGCTTAGATAGAGAGAGAGGGCCACATCTGAGCCACAGAGAGACATTCAGGAGGAGACTTGAAGTTGGTTTACTGGGGGCCCTTACTTCCAAATAAATTTATGATTGGCATTTTCATTTCTGAAAAGAAGGCTGTTGGAATTTTGGTTGGGATTGCTTTGAATCTGTAAATCATTTTCTGTAGAATTGACATCCTGACAATCATCTTCCAATCCATGAGCATGGAGTGTCCTTGCTTGTATTTATGTTTTATTTGATTTCTTTTAGCAATATTTTGTAGTATTCTGTGAATAAGTCCTTTATATCCTTGATTAAATTTATTCCCCGATATTTCATGTTTTTAGTTGCAGTTGAAAAAAGAATTTTTTCTTAAATTCCTCCTATTTTTCATTACTAGTGTATATCAACACTACTGATTTTTGTGTGTTGATAATGTACCCCGCACCACTTTACTGAATTTGTTACCTCTATAGTAGCTTTACTGTATGTATAGGACCAAGTTATCTGCAAATAGGGAAAGTTTTATTTCTTCCTTTCCAAGTTGGATGTCTTTTACTTCTTTTACTTGCCTAATTGCATTGCTAAAAACTTCCAGTACAATGTAGAATACCAATGCTGATAGTGAGCCTCCTTGTCTTGTTCCAGATCTTAGAGGGAAAGCTTTTGGTCTTTCACCATGGAGTTTGATGTTAGCTGTGGGTTTTTCATATATGCCCTTTATCAGGTTGAGGAAGTTGACTCCTATTCCTGGTTTTCAAAGTGTTTTATCAAGAAGTGGTGCTGGATTTTTTCAAATGCCTTTTCTGTATCAATTGAGATGGTCATGTGTTTTTTCCTTTGGTTCTGTTAATGTATTGTATTACATTAATTAATTTCAATTTTTTAAGTTTCACTGAGATATATTCACATATGATACAATCCATCCAAAATGTACAATTGATGGCTTTTAGTATAATCACAGCTATGCATCACAATCAATTTTAGAACATTTTCATTACTCCAAAAAGAAAAACTCCATACCCTGAACACTCACCTCTCAATCCCTCTACCATTCTCTACATAACCAGTAATCTGTCTATATAGATTTATCTATATTTAAAGAATATGAAAATACTACTAATTATAGTCCATAGTTTGCATTAGGTGTATTTTTCATATATACCATCCTACTGTTAACACCTTGTACAAGTGATGCACATTTATTCTAGTTCATGAAAGAACATTCTTATATTTGTACTATTCACCACAGACATTGTCCACTACAGGGTTCACTGTGTTATAGAATCCCATGTTTCATCCTCTAGCTTTCCTTCTTGTGACATACGTGACCTAAAACCACCCCTTTCATCCACATTCAGAAGCATAATTCGGCGCTGTGAATTATACTCACAGTAATATGCTACCATCACTTCTCTCCATTTCCAAACATTTACAATCAACCTAAATAGAATTTTTTTCACAAATTAATCATTGGCTCCCTATTCTCTACCCCATTCTATCTCCTAGTAACCTACATTCTAGATTCTAATTTATAATTTTGCTTATTATACTTAGTTCAGATTAGTGAGATCATACATTATTTGTCCTTTCATGTCTGGATTATTTCACTCAACATAATGTCCTCCTAGTTCATCCATGTTGTCACATGCATCAGGACTCCATTTCTTCTTACTGCTGAATAATATTCCATTATATGTATATGCCACATTTTGCTTATCCATTCATTGGTTGATGAACACTTGAAGGTATTACCCACAGTTAGGTGGGTCACATCTCCATGGAAACATCCAATGAAGAGGTCACACCCTAATCAAAAAGATTAATCAATCTGCCCCCACAAGAGTGCATCAAAGAAATATGGTTTTTACTTGGGGACATAATACATATACAAACTGGCACACCAGGATAGACCATATGTTAGGTTGCAAAACAAGTCTCAATAAATTCAAAAATCTTGAAATCATACAATGTATATTCTTCAGCCACAACAGAATGAAGCTAGAAATTAATCACAGAGGGATGAATGGAAAACTCACATATATGTGGAAATTAAACATACTCTTAAATAATCAATGGGTTAAAGAGGAGATCAGAAGCAAAATTAGTGAATATCTTGAGGTAAATGAAAATGAAAATACAACATATCCAAATTTATGGGATGCCATGAAGGCAGGACTGAGAGGGAAATTTATAGCTCTAAATGACTGTATTAATATAGAAGGAAGACTTCAAATCAGAGACCTAAGCTCAAAACTGTAAGAACTAGGAAAAGAAGAGCAAATTAAACCAAAAGGGAGAAGAAGGAAGGAAATAACACAGATTAGAGCAGAGATAAATGAAAAAGAAAACAAACACAAAAAATAGAGAGAATTAACAAAATCAAAAGTTAGTTCTTTGAAAAGATCAATAAAATTGAGAAACCTTTAGTTAGACTGAGAAAGAAAAAAAGAGAAGATACAAATAATTAACATCAGAAAAGAAAAGGGGAAGATTACTACTGACACACTAAAATTAAAAGGACTGTAAGAGGATACTATGAACAACTCTACACCAAGAAATTAGATAACCTAGATGAAATGGACAAACTCCTAGAAAAAACCAAACTACCTACATTGACTCAAGAAGAAATAGAAGATCTCAACAAACCAATTAATAATAAAGAGATTGATTCAGTCATCAAAAACCACCCAACAGAGGAAAGCCCAGGACCAGATGGCTTCACAGTGGAATTCTGTCAAACATTTCAAGAATACTTAACTCCAATTCTCCTCAAACTCTTCCAAAGAATTGAAGATGAGGGACCATTCCCTAATTCATTGTATGAGGCCAACATCACCCTTAGATCAAAGGCAGATAAAGGTATTACAGAAAAGGAAACTATAGCAATATCTCTTATGAATATAGATGCAAAAATCCTCAAGAAAATACTTGCAAAGCAAATCCATCAGTACATTAAAAGAATTATGTATAATGATCAAATGTTTTTTATACCATGTATTCAAGGGTGGTTCAACACAAGAAACTCAATTAATGTAATATACTTCATTAACATAACAAAGGGGAAAAACACATGATCATCTACATTCATGCAGAAAAGGCATTTGACAAAATCCAGCACCTCTTCCTGATAAAAAAAAACAAAACACTTAAAACTGCAAATAAAAGGAAACTTCCCTAAGATGATAAAGGCATATATGACAAGCCCACAGCTAACATCCAACTTAGTGTTGAAAGATTGAAAGCTTTCCCTCCAAGATCAGGCAGAAGACAAGGATGCCCACTGTCACCACTGTTATTCAACATTATACTGGAAGTTCTTGCCAGAGCCATTAAGCAAGATAAAGAAAGAAAAGGCATCCAAATTGGAAAAGAAGTAAAACTTTCATTATTTGCAGATGAAAATATCCTATATACAGAAAATCCTGACAAATCCACAACAAAGCTCCTAGAGCTAATAAATGAATTCAGCTGAGTGGCAGGGTACAAGGTCAGCACCCACAAATCAGTAATGTTTCTATACACAAGCAATGAAACAATCAGAAGAAGAAATTGAGAAAAAAAATTGATTCACATAGCAACTAAAATAATCAAATATCTAGGAATAAGTCTTACAAGTATGTAAAGGACTTATAGTCAGAAAACCACAAGATATTGCTAAAAGAAGTAAAAGAAAGCCTAAATAAATGGAAGGAAATTCCATGTTCCTAGTTTGGAAGACTAAATATTATTAAGATATCTATCCTACTCAAAGCAATTTATGGATTCAGTGCAATCCCAATCAGAATTACAACAACTTTCTTTGCAGATATGGAAAAGTCAATTATCAAATGTATAGAGAAAGATAAGGGGCCCTGAATAGCTAAAGTCATCTTGATAAAGAAGAATAGTTGGAGGACCCACACTTCCTGATCTTAAATCTCATTACAAAGTCACAGTAATCAAAACGGCATGGTACTGGTACAAGGACAAACATAGACCAATGGAATAGAACTGAGAGCTCAGAAATCAACCCTCACAATTATGGCTAACTAAATTGTACAAGGGGGCAAAGACTACTCAATTAGGAAAGAATACTCTTCAACAAATGGTGCTGGGAAAACTGGATCTCCATTTGCAAAAAAAACAAAGAGTAACCCATATCTCACACCTGAAACAAAAATGAACTCAAAATGGATCAAAGACTTTATATAAGAGCTGGAACTATCAAACTCTTAGAATAAAACCTAGGGAAGTATCTTTAGGACCTTCTGTTAGATGATAGTTACTTAGACTTTATACCCAAAGCACAAGCAACAAGAGGAAAATAGATTAGTGGGACCTCATAAAAATTAAAAACTTTTTGCCTCAAAGGACTTTATTGTGCATGTAAAACACTAACGTACACAATGGGAGAAAATACTTGGAAATCACATTACAGATAAAGGTTTAATATGCACAATATATAAGGAAGTCCTTCAACTTGATGACAAGAAGACAAAAAACTTAATTTAAAAATGGGTAAAAGATTTGAACAGACATTGCTCCAAAGAAGATATATGAATGGCCAGAAAGCACATGAAAAGATCATTAGCCAACAGGGAAATGCAAATCAAAACCACAATGAAATACCATTTTATACCCATTAGAATGGCTGCTATTAAGAAAAAGAAAACGACAACTGTTGGAGAGGATGAGGAGAAACATCAGTCCTCATTCATTGCTGCTCACATTGTAAATGGGACAGCCACTGTGAAAGACAGTTTGGCTGTTCCTCATAAAGCTAAGTATAGAACTACCATAAGACCCCATTATCCCTCAACTAGGTATATACCCAACAGAATTTAAAGCAGGGACTTAAACAGCTATTTGCACACTGATGTTCATAGCATCATTATTCACAATTGTCAAAAGATGGAGGCAACCAAAGTGTACATCAACCAATGAATTGATAAATACAATGTGGTATATGCATACAATAGAATAGTTTTCAGCCATAAAAAGGAGCAAAGTCCTGATACATGCAACAACATGGATGAATCTTGAAGATATCATGTTGAGTGTAATAAGTCAAACATGAAAGGACAAAATTTTATGATCTCACTCATTTGAAACAATTAGAATAAGAAAATCCATAGAGTCAGAATCTAGAATATAGGTTACCAGGGGATGGGGTGGGTCTATGGATTGAGAAGTTAAGGCTTGAAATGTAAAAGGTTCCTTCTGGTAATGATGGAAATATTTTGATAATAGATGGTGGTAATGGCAGCACAACACTGTGGATCTAATTAACAGCACTGAAATATATATCTGAATGTGATTAAAAGGGTTAGATTGTATGTATAGTAAAAGAATAAAAATTTTGACAATATCTGTGGAAGTATACTGCACAGTAAACCCTGTTATACCATGGACTATAGCTAATAGTACAATTATAAAAATGTGCCATCATCAATTGCAACAAATGTTCCACACCAATGGAAGGTGTTAAAAATAGGATAGTATACGGGAATCTTGTATTTTATAAATGATTGTTCTGTAAACCCACACTTCATTAATAAAGAAAAAAATTAGTACTGTTGAATGTGAAAGAAATTAATGACTCTTCCTTAAACCATCATATTTCAACCTCTCTGTTACAGAAAATTGGGCTTATCATAGGTAGATGATAGATGATAAATAAATTATATAGATGATGGGTGGATGGATGGATAGATAGATGAATAAACAAATCACCTAGAAAATACCACTATAATTCTAAATAACTCTTGGGTAAAGAGGAAATTAAAAACAAAATACCTGAATGTGTGAGTATGGGAGATAATGATATCATACATACGAATAACTGGGATGCATGCAAATAGCAATATTCAAAGAAAATTTGTAGCCTTAAATACATTCATTAGAAATTATTTAGGAATCAAGAAACACTGAAATTATATAAATTGAGCTTTCAATTCAAGAATCTAGGGAAAGAACAGCAGTTCTAACCAAAGGAATATAGGAGAATGTAAACAATCAAAATAAAATCAGAAACTAATGAAATAGAAAACACACAATCAAGAAAAATAAATTTGATTAAAAAAATCAAACATCAAGGTAGTTCTTTTAAAAAATAAACCTCTGGTGAAATTTGAGAAATAAAACTCAAAAGGACATGAGGAAAGAGAAAAAAATGACAAATATAGAAACACATTAGACAGCTTTGAAACTTAGGATAACACAATGAAAAATCTGTAGCCAGAGGCCTGACAATTTATAATAAATGTGCAATATTTTATGAAATAAATCATTAATATATTTCCCAGAAGAAGAGGAAGAAAATACACATACCCTTTGCTCTAAAAGCAATCCACTACTGTAAATTCATTCTATAGATATAATCATATATATATGCAAAATAACATACACGCAAGGTTATTGGTAGTGCCAGCATTTATAATAGCAAAAGAAGAGAAATAATATATCTATTGAAGCCATCACTTCCTCTCTGAGTACACTGGGCCTTCCTTAGTGCATCCCCAGAATGATGCCAATGGACTCTTGACTGACCTGTGACTTCACTCTCAGCCCCTTAAATTAAGTCACCAGCTGTGGTTATTGAGATCTGTCCAAAATAAAAATTTATTAGGGGATACACAGGTGTTTGTTACATTATTTTTGCATCTCTTTGATTTTTAAAATTTGTCAAAATAAAGTTTTACACTTTCATCAAAAACTATGAGAGACTTTCAGTTTCAGCTATCACATATAAAGTGCTTGGAAGTTTAAACTTCCATTGTTTCAACAAGAAAAACACTGAATAAACTGAAAATCATTGACTTTTATTGGACCCAGCAGAGAATTGAAGTCGCATGGGAAACTTCCACTCTAAAATCAGGAGTGACAGACAAAGAGAAACACAGCTGAGACAAGCTTACATGGAGGAAAAGCCACTGGAGTTAATAAACTTGTAGAACACTTAAACAGAAACTTATGGTGAATTGTTGGAGGCTGAGTGTGGTCTAGCATGAGACTGAGAAATTTCTGGGGCCACAATCTCAAGGTGGATCCACACTTTCATGGCTTTTACCTCCAAAACTCCCACCAGACACAGTGAAGAGTCAAGAAAAATCACTGCATGTCTTTGGCAGTGGGAGGAAAAAACAACCATTTTGAAATTTTCCCAGTGCATTCTCTAAACAAAGACCACTGAAAAAGACTTTATTAGAACCTCATGTCAAATAGGAAGGAGGAAAATTGGTTCAGACAACCCTAGCATTCTTGTATAACCTAAATGGGAGATAAAAAAAAAAAAACTGAGGAACACTTCTGAAGGGCACAGCCTAGTGATACAAGCCCACTAAAAGACTGAGATTTAATCATAAGATTGTAAAAGGCTTCCCCTACCCCAAACCTTTCCACCACATCAACAGGTCCCCATCATAATTACAGTGGATTACAGCTTAAAATACTGCTTCAAATTAAGAAAGAATTCTTAGGGAATCTAAAAGGCAACAGAGGAGGAGAAAGAAAACAAGGATCCTAGATAGATATTTAGGCTCTGGTGCCTTCAGTTGCAGCAGATATTAAATACAGTCCAACCTGTAGTCAGATTAACATAAAACCTCACACTACAGGCTTATTTAGTTTAGTTCCTCTTACTCAATATATCATGTCTGGCTTTCAACAAAAAATTACCTGGTATGCTAAAACACAATAAAAATATATAGTCTGAGAGAAAAACCAAGCATCAGAATTAGACTCAGGAAACAGAGGTTGGAATTATAAGGCAGAAATATTAAAGACTATAATATGTTAAGTGAATTAATATCAAAAGTAGACAACATGCAAAAATATATGAGTAATGTAAACAGACATATGGAAATTCTAAGATTTAAAAAGAAATGCTAAAAATAAAAACATTGAAAAAGAAATAAAGAATATATTTGATGAGATCATCAAAAGACTGAATATACCTGAGGGAAAATCAGTGAGCTTGAAGATATATCAATAGAAACTTCCCAAACTGAAAATCAAGAAACAAATGAATTTTTTTAAAAACCCAGAATATCCAAGAGCTGTGGGACAATTACAAAAGGTGTAACAAATGCATATTGGGAATACCAGAAGGAGAAGAAAGAGAAAAAGGAACAGAAGAGAAAAAGAATACAGAAACAGAAGAAGATAGGAACACAGAGAGGAGTGGAAGCTAGTTTGTCACCCTAGGACAACTAATAAACAACCAGAAACAACCAGTAAATAATCCGGAATAACTGCAGGGGGACAAACATGACTGTCCACTCATCATACACCAACATGAATTGGGAGGAATGCCTGAGATCACAGCATAAAATCTGTAAGTAAAAACTGCGGATCCAAGCTGGAAGCCCCCTCCCCCCATGGCCTGAACTGCAAAGCCTTGTGGTGCTAGAGAGCAGCACTCTCTGAGGAAATGAATATAGCTCAGCTGAGCTCCAACTGAGTTCTTAATTAACAAACATGGACTGCTCAATACAAGATACGAATCCCCAACAAGCAGACAGAGGCTTTTGGTGATGACTGACCTTGGAGAGCTGAAGGGTGGCCACAGACTGGCCCTGAAGTGGGAGAAGCTATACTAATATCAGACAAATTAGACTTTAAAAGTAAAACAATTAAAAGAGACAAAGAAGGACATTATATATTAATAAAAGGGTCAATTCATCAAGAAAACATAACAATCATAAATATTTATGCACCAAGCCAGAGTGCCCCAAAATTCATGAGGCACACACTGAGAACACTGAAAGGAGAAGTAGAGACTTCTACAATAATAGTTGGAGACTTCAATTCCCTGCTCTCATCAATGGATAGAACATCTAGACAGAGGAGCAATAAAGAAATGGAGATGTTGAATAGAACAATAAATGAACTAGACTTAACAGATATTTATAGAACACTATACCCCATAATAGCAGGATACACTTTTCTCTCAAGTGCTCATGGAACATTCTCAAGGATAGACCTCATGTTGGGTCACAAAGCAAGTCTCAAAAAATTTAACAATATTGATATTATAGAAAACACTTTCTCGGACCATAATGGAATGAAGTTGGAAATAAAAAGCAGGCAGGAGGTCATAAAATTTACAAATATATGGAGGCTAAACAACACCCTCTTAGAAAGCCAGCGGGTAAGGGAAGAAATTACAAGAGACATTAGTAAATACTTCTAGGCAAATGACAATGAAAACAAAACATATCAAAACTTTTGGGATGCAGCAAAGATGGTGCTGAGAGGTAAATTTATTGCCCTAAATGCCTATATTAAAAGAGAAGAGAGAGAAAAAACTGAGGAATTATCTGTTCACCTGGAGGAACTAGAGAAAGAACAGCAAACTAACACCAAAGCAAACAGAAGGAAAGAAGTAACAAAGATTAGAGCAGAAATAAATGAAATTGAGAAAAGAAAAACAATAGAGAGGATCAACAAAACCAGCAGTTGACTCTTTGAGAAAATCAATAAAATTGATGGACCCCCTAGCTAGGCTATCCAAAAAAAGAGCGTGGATGCAAATAAATAAAATCAGAAATGGGAAAAGAAACATAACTACTGAACCTGCAGAAATCAAGGAGATAATAAGAAAATACTATGAGCAAGTATATGCTAGTAAACTAAACGACTTAGATGAAATGGACAACTTCCTAGAAAAGCATAAACAACCAACACTGACTCGAGAAGAAAAAGACAACCTCAACAAACCTAACACAAGTAAAGAGATTGAGTCAGTCATCATAAAGCTCCCCAAAAAGAAAAGCCCAGGACCCGATGGCTTCACATGTGAATTCTACAAAGCATTCAAGAAAGAATTAATACCAATTCTGTTCAAACTCTTCAAAAATTGAAGAGGAGGGAAAGCTACCCAACTCATTCTATGAAGCCAATATCACGCTAATACCAAAATCAGACAAAGACACTACAAAAAAAGAAAATTAAAGACCAATCTCTTTAATGACTATAGATGCAAAATCCTCAATAAAGTACTCAGAAGTCGAATCCTAAATACTCACAAATTGAATTATACACTGCAACCAGGTAGGGTTTATTTCAAGTATGCAAGGCTGGTTCAACACAAGAAAATCAATGGAATATACCACATCAATAAATCAAAGCAAAAGAACCACATGATCATCTCAATTGATGCAGAAAAGGCATTTGAAAAATTCTACATCCTTTCTTGAGGAAAACACTTTAAAGGATAGGAATAGAAGGAAACTTTCTCAATATGATAAAGGCAATATATGAAAAACCCACAGCTAACATTGTATTCAATGGGGAGACACTGAAAGCTTTCCCTCTAAGATCAGGAACAAGACAGGAATGCCCACTGTCACCATTGTTATTCAACATTGTGCTGCTAGTTCTAGCTAGAGCAATTAGGCAAGAAAAAGAAATAAAAGGCATCCAAATTGGAGAGGAAGAAGCAAAACTTTCACTCTTTGCAGATGACATGATTCTATATGTAGACAATCCAGAAAAATCTACAGCAAAGCTACTAGAACTAGTCAATGAATACAGCAGTGGCAGGCTACAAGATCAACACGCAAAAATCTGTAGTGTTCTTATACACAAGTAATGTGCAACAAGAGGAAGAAATAAAACAAAAATCCATTTACAATAGGAACCAAAAGAATCAAGTATTTAGGAAAAAACATAATGAAGGACAAAAAAGACCTATACAAAGAAAACTACAAGAAACTGCTAAAAGAAATTGAACAGGATCTACAAAATGGAAGAACATACTGTGTTCATTGATTGGAAGACTAAATATAAACATGATGTCAAGTCTACCTAAACTGATTTATAGAGTCAATGCAATACCAATTAAAATCCCAACAACTTACTTTGCAGAAATAGAAAAACCAATCACCAAATTTATTTGGAAGGCCAAGGTGCCCCAAATAGCCAAAAATATCTTGAGAAAGAGGAACGAAGTGGGACGTCTCACCCTACCTGACTTTGAAGCATATTACAAAGCTACAGTGCTCAAAACAGCATGGTACTGGCATCAGGATAGAGATACCAACCAATGGAATTGAATGGAGCATTCAGAAATAGACTCTTGGATCTACGGACAATAGATTTTTGATAAAGCAGTCAAGCCAAAGCAACTGGGACAGAGCAGCCTCTTCAATAAATGGCGTTTGGAGAACTGGATATCCATTTCCAAAAGAATGAAAGAGGACCCCTATCTCACACCTTATACAAAAATTAACTTGAAATCGATCAAAGACCTAAACATTAGCACTAAGACCATAGGACTCAGAAGAAAATGTAGGGCAATTTTTTAAAGATCTTGTGATAGGAGGTGTTTTCCTAGATCTTACACCCAAAGTGCGAGCAACCAAAGAGCAAATAGACAAATGAGATTTCCTCAAAATTAAACACTTTTGTACATCAAAGGAGTCTGCCAGCAAAGTAAAAAGGCAGCCTATGCAATGGAGGCAATATTTGGAAATCACATATCAGATAAGGGTTTAATCTGAATATATAAAGTGATCCTACAACTCAACAACAGAATGACAAACAACCCAACTAATAAACAGGCAAAAGACATGAACAGACACTTTTCTGAAGAGGACATACAAGTGGCTCAAAAACATGAAAAAATGCTCAACTTCACTGGCTATTAGGGAAATGCAAATCAAAACCACAATGAGATATCATCTCACACCTACCAGAATGGCCATTATCCAAAAAAACAGATAATTACAAGTGTTGGAGAGGATGTAGAGAAAGAGGCACACTTATTCTCTGTTGGTGGGAATGTAGAATGGTGCAACCACTCTGGAAGACAGTGTGGCAGTTCCTCAGGAAGCTAAGTATAGATTTGCCATATGACCCAGCTATTCCATAACTAGGTATATACTCAGAGGAATTGAAAATTAAGACATGAATGGGCATTTGTAAACCAATGTTTATTGCAGCATCATTCACAATAGCCAAGAGATGGAAACAGCCCAAATGTTCATCAATGGACGAGTGGATAAACAAACTGTGGTATATACACACGATGGAATATTACTCAGCTGTAAGACAGAACAAAGACACAGAACATACAATAATGTGGATGAACCTTGAGAACATTATGTTGAGTGAAGTTATCCAAAAAAAAAGGGACAAATACCATATGGTCTCACTAATATGATCTAACATTAATGAGCAATTTTTGAGAGTTAAAAGCTGATAACCCAGGCTACCAGGAGATAGAAAGAGGGTAGAAATCAGGCATTTGATGCTGAAGAACTGCAGAATGTTCAACAGGATTGATTGTATAGATCCAGAAATAGATAGCATAACACTTTATGATGTTAGCACAGTATTGTAACTACACTGAACAAAGATGTCCGTGAGTAAAGCTGAAAGAAGTGGGCTAGGGACATGAATGACACCTGAGGTAAAGATAGAAGATAAAGACTGGGACTGTTTAACTTAGCAAAAACTGGTGTGGTCAACAATTGTGACTAAATGTACAAATATAAAACTGTTCTTGCATGTGGGAGAACAAATGAATGTCAACCATGCAGATTGTTGGAAAGGGATATTATTGGGGAAAAAATACAATAAAAGCAAACAGTAGTCTATGGTCAACAGTAACATTGTAATATGTTTCCATTAAATGTAGCAAAGGCAGTATACCAAAGCTAAATGTGTATGAGAGGGGGATATAAGGGAGACATATGAGATTCATGGTAGTAGTGTTGTTATCTGACCCTACTATTATATGGTATTGTATGATATTTTATTTTTCTTTTTATTATCTTTTTTATTATTCATTAAAAAAACTTTTTTTGTAGTAATCAATATGTTCAACTGCTGACTTGTAGTGATAAATGCACAACTGTTCAATGATACCACGAACAACTAATTGTACACTATGGATAATTTTATGGTATGTGAATACAGTTCTATAAAATTGTATGGAAAAATATAAACAGGGATAAAAGTCCTGGTGAAAACATGGAGAGCAGGATATACATATTTACTGTTGTTTAGGAGGTAGAATGGTATAGCCTTTCTGGTGGACAGTGGGGTGGTACCACACAAAGCTAAGTATGGGGGTGCCTTAAGGTCCTGCTACCTCATTAAGGGACATTTACTAGGAGGATCTGAGAGCAGAGACATGAATGGACATTTGCACACTGGTTTTTATGGAGAGAGTATATATGATTTGCAATGGGTGGAGGTGGCCTAAAGGTACATCAACTGAGGAACAGAATGGTGAACTGTTGCGTGTGCATACAATGGAATATTGAGCAACTGCCGGAAGGAGTGAAGCTGTGAGACATGTTACGAGGTGAATGGAACCTACAGACAGCATTTTGAGTGAACTATGCCAGAAACAAAGGCAAACACTATAATGCCTCACCAATATGGACTAACTACAATGCGTAAACTCAGAATTGATCCTTAGAGCACAGCTTATCAGGGGAAGGCTTATTCTAATGGTCCCTAGATTGTATGATCTTACAGCAGTCCCACCTATTCCTGAATTGTAATGGCTATCTCCAGATTCCGAGATGCTGATCCCTTTGTGTATAACCTGATTGATCACTGGAACTTTGGGTATCTGTGTGACACCTGAAACTCAGAGCTAGAACTCAGCAGATATGAATGCCAGTATTAGCACATACAGCAACTGTTTAAAAAGCTGAAAAAGTATCCAGACTTCAACTAGAGATATGAATGAAGTAGATGTGGCAAGGACTAGGGCTAATCAGGCCAAAGGGTAAAGGACAATACTGACTGCATTTTAAAATTTCAAATTCCATGTGAGACCAAGGGAAGAGATGTTTAGTTGGTGCAAGATCTATATTTCCTAAACAATTTAACTTGTACAGTTTGTTCAAATACCATAATTACATGGAATTTTTAATAAGAAGTGAGACCTGTTAGGTTTGTATAGATTAGTGTGAAATAGTGACACATCCCAAATTAATTTGGACAGAGAATAAAAATATATATGCAGGGTCCCCCTGAGGAGCTGGGGGGAAATGCAGAGGTGTCGGGATTCCTCACCTGGATTGTTGCTGATATTCTCACAAACATTGACAACTGGCTATTTGGTATTCCAAGCTCTTTATCATGGGACTCGCCCTTATGAAGCTAGTTACTACAAAGGAGAGGCTAAACCTGCTTATAGTTGTGCCTAAGGGTCTCCCTCGAATACCTCTTTGTTGCTCAGATGTGGCCCTGTCTCTCTAGCTAAGCCAACTCAGCAGGTGAACTCACTGCCTTCCCCACTACGTGGGACCTGACTCCCAGGGGCATAAATCTCCCTGGCAATGCAGGATATGACTCCTGAGGATGAATCTGGAGCCAGCATTCTGGGATTGAGA
The DNA here is from genome assembly GCF_015220235.1 of Choloepus didactylus. Classification (NCBI taxonomy): domain Eukaryota; kingdom Metazoa; phylum Chordata; class Mammalia; order Pilosa; family Megalonychidae; genus Choloepus; species Choloepus didactylus. Next base: position 189,996,998 of record NC_051334.1, on the reverse strand, counting down.
ACATCTTCTTGACCAAAAGGGGGATGTGAAATGAAATGAAATAAAGTTTCAGTGGCTGAGAGATTTCAAATGGAGTCAAGCGGTCACTCTGGTGGACATTCTTATGCACTATATAGATAACACTTTTTACATTTTAATAGATTGGAATAGCTAGAAGTAAATACCTGAAACTACCAAATTCCAACCCAGTAGCCTTGACTCTTGGAGACGATTGTATAACAATGTAGCTTACAAGGGGTGACAGTGTGATTGTGAAAACCTTGTGGCTCACTCTCCCTTTACCCAGTGTGTGGATGGATGAGTATAAAAATGGGGACAAAAAACTAAATGGGAAAAAAGGTGGGAGGGGGGATGATTTGGGTGTTCTTTTATACTTTTACTTTTTTATTCTTATTTTCACTTTTTCTGGTACAAGGAAAATGTTCAAAAAATAGATTGGCGTGATGAATTCACAACTATATGATGGTACTGTAAACAACTGATTGTACACTTTGGATGATTTATGGTATGTGAATATATCTCAATAGAATTGAATTTTAAAAAGTGAAGGAGAAATACTTTCTCAGACAAACAAAAACTGAGGGAATTCATCACTATCACACCTGTGCTGCAAGAAATATTAACAGAAGTTCTTCAGACAGAAGGAAAATGATAGAGGTTAGAAACTTGGATCTACATTAAGAAAGGAAGAGTGTTGGTGATGGAATGAATGAAAGCAAAATAAAATATTTTTTGTTATGGTTAATTTTATATGTCAAATTGGGTAGGTTATGGTATCCAGTTGTTTGGTCAAAGAAGTTCTGGAGTGATTGTTACTATGAGGGTATTTCATAGTTGGATTTGTTTCTATAGTAAGTAGATTGCATCTATGGCTGACTGCATCTTTAATGAGCAAAGGACACTGCCCTGAGCAATGAGGGGAGGCTCCTTATTAAACCAGTTGGAGGCCTTAAAGCCAGAACTGACAATATCAGAAGTCAGAAAGAAGAATTTCTGCCTGTACTTCAGTCAGCCAGTTTCTCCTAGGGAATTCAACCTCATGTTCTTCAAAGTTACAACTTTCATTCTACACTCTGGAATTTGGTTTTGCCAATCCCCATGTCATGTGAGCCAATTCCTATAACAAATCTCTTAATATATACATGTCTTATATAAAATATTTCCATATATATACTGATATCCTCTCAGTTCTGTTTCTCTGGAGAACCCTGACTAACACAGATTTTAGTACCAGGAGTGGGGTTTAGCAAATATTCTGTTGGTTCTGTTTCTCTGGAGAATCCTAACACATATTTCTAACTCTTAATTGAGCTAAAAGATAAATAATAATAGCAGCATTTTGTGTGATTATAGCATATGGTTAACTGAAATGAATGATAGCAAATTTATAAGGGATGGGAGGAAGGAATTAAAAATACTCTGTTATAAGGTACTTTCACTATCTGTGAAGTGATATAGTGTTATCTGAAGGTGAACTTAGATTAAAGTTAAAAATGTATATTGCAAATTCTAGGGCTAATGCTAAAAAATGAAAAACAAATATAATTGACATATTGAGAGAGGATAGAAAATGGAATAACATAAAATGCTCAATTAAAGCAAAATATAGTATATGCATACAATGGAATATTATTCAGCAGTGAAAAGGAATGAAGTTCTGATACATATAATAAAATGTATGAACCTTGAAGACATCGGGTTGAGTAAAGCCAAGTATAAAAGGACAAATATTGTATTATCTCACTGAATATAAAATAATTAGAATAAGAAAATGCATAGAGTCAGAAACTAGAATACAGATTACCAGGGGCCAGTGTGGGGTAGGAAAAAGGAACTCATGCTTAAATTGTACAGAGTTTGTATTTTGGGTAGTGGAAAAGTTTTGGTAATGGATGGTCATGAAGATAGCACAATATTGTTAATGTAATTAACAGCATTTCATAATAGATTTAAATGTGGCTAAAAGGGGAAATTTTAGGTTGTATATATGTTACTAGAATAATTTTTTTAAAAAATAGGACTGTGCAGCACAGTGAACCCTAAGTTAAACCACAGACCACAGTAAATAGTACAGTTATAATAATACTTTCATAATTTGTAACAAATATACCACAGTAGTGCAAGGTGTTAACAAGGGGGTGGGTTATATGGAAACTCTATATTTTCTGCACTATTTTTCTATAAACGTACTTCTCTAAAAATAGGCAGAAAGAGGAGAAGAGAAGAAACAAAGAACAAACACATCGAATAGAAAACATAGTAAGACTTCAGCTATAACAATAATCACTTTAAATTGTGAATGGTCTAAATACACCAATTAAAATACTGAGAATGTCACAGTGAATAAAAATTTAATATACAACTATCTGTCTTCTACAAGAATCCATTTTAAAAATAAAGTAGCAGATAAGTTAAAAGTAAAGGGATAGAAAAAGATATGCCATGTGTAGTGGTTTAAAGCTGTATGTACCCCAGAAAAAAACATGTTCTTAAATCTAATCCATTCCTGTGGGTGTAAAACCATTGTTAAGTAGGATCTTTTGATGATGCTGCTTCAGTTAAGGTGTGGCTCACCTCATTCAGGATGGGACTTAATCCTATTACTGGAGTCCTTTATAAACCGAATGGACACAAGGAGAGAAAGAGAAAGCCATGGAAGAAAGAAGCTGAAAGCAATTAATCCCAGAAGAGAAGGGAGAGACCAGTAGACACCTCCACATGTCTTGCCATGTAGCAGAGGAGCTCAGGATTGCTGGCAGCAAGTCTTTGGGAAGAAAGCATTGCCTTGATGATGCCCTGATATGGACATTTTCATAGCCTCAAAACTGTAAGCTATTAAATTCCCATTGTTTAAACCAATGTATTTCATGGCATCTGCATTAAGCAGCCTAGGAAACTAAAACACCATGCTTCCACAAATCAAAATAAAACTAGATTAGCTATATTAATTCCATAACAAAGAAAGTTATCAGGAATAAAGAGGGGCATTACATAATGTTAAAGAAGTCAATTCTCCAAGAAGACATAGCAATCCTAAATGTATATGCATGTCAAAACAAAGTGTCAGAATACATGAGAAAAATGTGATGGAACTGAAAGGAAAATAGACAAATCCACAATTAGAGTTGGAGACCTCAACACCCTTCTGTCAGAAATTGATAGATGAAGCAGAAAGAAAATCAGTAGGGGTATAGATGACCTGAAACAGAAAAATACTAGAGAAAATTGACAAAACAAAAATCTGGTTCTTTGAAGAGATCAATAAAATCAGTAAATATCTAGCCAGGTTAACTAAGAAAAAAAAAAGAAGTCACAAATTATCAACACCAGAAATAAAAGAGGGGTCATGACTACTGATGCCATGAACACTTAAAGGATAATAAAGGAATACTATGACAGCTGTATGGTCACAAATTTGATAAAATTAGCTTCAGTGACATAAACTACGAAAATTTACACAAGGAGAAATTATCCTGAATAGCCCTATATTATTAAATAAATTAAATGAAGAATTAATATCCTTCCAGAAGAGAAATCACCAGACCTGGATGGTTTCACTAGTGAATTCTACCTAACATTTAAGGAAGAATCAATAGGAATTCTCCACAATCTATTCCAGATAATAGAAGCAGACAGAACACTTCCTAACACATTATATGAGAAGAGCACTATCCTAATACCAAAATCATTTAAAGACATTACAAGAAAGGAAAACTACAAACCAGTAACTCTCATGAACATGTATCCAACAAATCTTAACACTATATTAGCAAAACAAATCCAACAATATATAAAAATAATTATACACTATGACCAATGACCAAGTGGAATTTATTCCACATAGGCAAAGCTGGTTCAACATTGAAAAATCAATTAATGTGATTCAAGACATCAACAGGCTAAAGAAAAATAATTGTATGATCCTATCAACTAATGTTGAAAAAGCACTTGACAAAATCCAACACACATTTATGATAAAGGGTCTCAGCAAACTAAATGATGAGAAACTAGATGTTTTCTCCCTAAGAACAGGAACAGATAAAAGATATCTCCTCTCACAACTCTTGTTCAACATCATACTGGAAATCCTGGATAATGTAATAAGACAAGAAGAAGAAATAAAATATGTATGTTTGGGGAAAGAAGAAATAAAGCTGTCTTTGTTTGCAGAGATGACATGTTTGTTTATGTAGAAATCCCATAGATTTGATTAAAACAAACAAATAAACACAAGAAACTCCTGGCACTAAAGAGTGATTATAGCAAGGTCACAGGAAACAAGATTAATATATAAAAGTCAATTTCTTTCTTATATACCAGCAATGAATGATTGGAATTTAAAATACAAAAATATCATTTATTATGTTCCAAAAAAATAAAAAACCTAGGTGTAAATCTAAGCCAGTAATTTCAGGATCTGTATGTGGAACAACAAAATACTGTGAAAGAAATCAAAGAAGAACAAAGTAAATGGAGAGGTGTTTTGTGTTCACTGATTGGAAAATGGAATATTGTTACTATGTCAATTCTTCCCAACATGTTCATAGGTTCAATGCAATGCCAACAAATTCTTATAAAGTTATTTTCTAGATGTCAGCAAACTGATCTTAAAGTTTATATGGAAAGACATGTTTCAAAATAGCCAACACTACATAACATAGAAGAAGACCAAATTTGGGGGAATCACACTACTTAATTTCAGGACTTATTTTAAAAGTACAGTAATCAAAACAATGAAGACTTGGTGAAAGAATACAAACATAGATTAATAAAACAGAAGAGTGCCCAGAAATAAACTCACACATATAATCAACTGACTTTTGACAAAAGTGCAAAGCCATTTTCTGGAGAAAATATTTTCCTTTCAACAAATAGTGGCTGAAAAATTGGACATAAATGCATGAAAGAAGGAGGGGGGAGGGGAGGAAAAGAAAGGGGAGGGATAAAGAAGAAAGAGGGATGGGAAGGAAGGAAGGAGAGAGGTAGAGAATGAGGGAGAAAGAAGCTAAAAAACCTTATACCTTTCACAAAATGAACTAAATGTACAGTAAATCTAAATGTAAAATTCATAGACTATAAAACTTCTAGAAGAAAACAGGAGAATCTATACATCTTCTTGGGACTAGTCGTGGGCTTTTAGATAGAACACAAAGCATGATCTATTACAAAAATTGATAAGTTGAAATTTGTTAAAATAATAAACAACTTATACTCTGTGAAAGAAATTGTTAAGAGAATGAAAAGAGAAGCCACAGACTGGGAGAAAACAGTTGCATAGCAAATATCTGATAAATGACTCCTATACAAAATACACAAAGAACTCTTAAAATCAAAAATAGAAAACAAGCAACTCATTTAAAAACTGGGCAAAAGATCCACATAGACACCTCACCAGAGAAGATACACAAATGGCCGATAAGCATAGGGAATTGCAAATTAAAACAACAAGATACCAATATATACCTATTGCTTAATAAAAACACATACATTTCATTGCTCTGTTACCTGAAAGTGCCTATAAGGAATGACATCCCAGTATCAAGAAGCACACTTTGGTCTCATATCTAGGCTTCTAAAACCAGACTCCAATAAGAGGAAACAGGACTCCCTGGAGAAATGCCCGATTCCAGCACTGGGGCAGGAAATATACAAAATAAGCCTGCAGTGTCTTGTATTGCCAGGAAGTAAGGGTTGAAAAACCTGTTAAAGGACACCATAAGCATTTCATGCAGCAATAAGCATGGTATGGGAAACCGGACAGAACACGAGAACTATTTCGTTCCTTGTTTTAAAAAAAAAAAAAAAAAAAAAAAAAATGTAAGCGAGCACTACCGCAATCGAAATGGTGGAATGAGTCGCTTCATAGCTCTGTCCCCTTACAGAAGCTTTGAACAACCAGCAAGAACTGGCAGAAACATCATTTTAAAAGTCCAGAAAAACATTAAAGGATTGCAGTAACAATCCTTTGACACTGAATCAAGGGCGAGCACCAAATCAAGAAAAAAGGCCACTTAAAAGCAGGAGGATCTCACAGCACCCTGGCTGGTCCCTCACCCATCCACTCACAGGCTCAGTGCAGAATTAGCCTGCACTCCCAGGCTCCCAGTGTGGATCTCTGGTCCTGGTTCCAGAGCAAGCAAAGTTAACACTTGTATACATACTGGAAGCATGTACATCCAGCCCAATCTGTCTGGTGGTAGGCTAAGGGACTCATTGTCCCTGAACTTGCTCTGCATAGAAGGTGGCTCACAGAGCTCTCCTACAGAACGCTGTGGGAGAGCAGTCAACTATGCCACCTGGAGCAAGGGATTGCTGGCTGCAGGACATACAGTGCAGGGTCAGGCACTGTGAGGAAACTGTATCCCAGGGAAGAGGAGACCCAACTCTGTGATTATACTGAGAGCCACTGATTGTACATTTTGGATCGATTGTATGGTGTGTGAATAAAACTGTTTTTGTAAAAGGACATTATTAGGATATAAGTAAAAATTGAAATAAGAAATATAAATTTTATATCAACATTAAATTTCTTGAACTTGATAACTGCACTTAAAGTGCTTACATTAGTGAATATCTTTGTTCGTAGGAAATATATATGAATATATTATTGTTCAAGGAGTATAATATGTGCAACCTGCTCTGAAATGTCCAGAAAATGTTAGATAGGTAGATAGATAGATAGATAGATAGATGGATGATACATAGATAAAATGATATGGCAAAGTTGTCAAATGTTAAATTTGGTGGATCTGAGTGTCTGGGGATGTGGGGATATGTTGGAGTTCTCTGTATGGGATTTGTATTATTTTTGCAACTGTCCTGTAAGTTAAATTATTTCAAAATAAAAATTTTAAAAATCTAAGGAAAAAGAGGTAATGGCAGAGGGACTATAGATTTAAAAATGTTAAAGGACATAAACAATGAAAATGAATAGACTATATTGAGACACTGATTCAAAGAAACTAATTTTTAAAAATTGTACATGAACCAAGTACATGTGAAAACTAGCTGGGCATTTGATGATTGATTTAAACTTTTTAGGAAAGACAATTGTATCAGATATGTGTTTTGCAGAGTCCTTATCTTCTATGATATATTTAGAGATGAAATGCTATGTTATGGATATGCTTCATATTATTCCAGTTTGTTGATGATTCCAGTTTGTTGATGATTCCATTTTATTATATTATATATAATATATATAATGTAATAATATATTATATTATTATATATTCCATATTATTCCAGTTTGCTGATGATTGCTGATGTTGAGTGTCACATATATTACATTTGTTATGTTATTTTCTCTACTGTTGTATATGTCTGAGAATTTTTGTAATGAAAGTTTTTATTGTAACTAACATAATGCCATTACATTTGAATTCCTAAGAAAATTGACAGCATTTTAGAAAAGAGTAAATGTCTAAATTATTCCATAAATAAATAGAAAACTATAATCAAACAATACAAACTGAAGCTGTAGTCAAAGAATAAGCCACCTTCAAAAGCTCCAGGAAAAGGAAGTATTGAAGGCTATTTCTACAAAATGGTATCACCACCTTATGTTAAGTCTTCAAAAGCACACAAAAAGACAAGAAATTATTAAATTCATTTACCAGGCTAGCTCTCCTTGATTCAAACACCAGATGTGTCCCCCCCCCATTATAAGAGCACTTCAGCCAAGCTCACCCACATGGCAGTAAACATCCTAAATAAATTAATAGCATATTCCACACAGCAGTGAATTAAATGAATAAACAGGATGTACCCAAGGAATGGAAATAAGATTTAGCATTAGAAAAATACTTTCAATTATAATTCCTTGCATATAAATTAGAGAAAAACATTTGATAATGTCAGTGGGTACATAAACAGCCTTTGAAAGAAATTCAACATGAGTTCATGCTAAAAAAACTTAATAAATTAAGATTAGAAGAGTACTTCCGTTTCCTAAAATCTACAACAAACACTTAAATGTGAAATTTTAGAAGAATTCCCATTAAAGCCAGGAAGAAGACAAAAATGTATGCAATCTCATCTACTGTTCAAAAACTGCAGTGGATCACAAACAATGCCAGAAAGTAAATAATAGGTTTTTATAAATAAGAGATAATATTTGGTGACACTATGATTACCTATCAAGAAAATTCAAAGTACTAGGCAAGCAGAATATTCAAATAAATTCACAACTTCAGAACGATGGTGTATAGAAGATCACTAGAGCAAAATCAAGAGTTTTGCCACACAAAATCAATAACTAATTAGAATATGTAGTAGAAAATATCCCTTTCGAAACAGCAACACAATCAAAAAATTACCTAAGAAGCAGCCTAACAAAAATGTATAAAATCTTTATGGAGGCAATGTATAAAAGTTTATTGATAGATTCAGGTTAAAGAAGTCTCAAATAAATAGAGCAGTATACCATAATCATTGATGGGGAATAGAATATCGTAAAGTTGTCAAAGCTCTAAAAGTTGTTTACAGATTAAGTGCCTTACTTGTAGCTGCCAAGATGACAATCAAGCTTGGGCTGCCGGCTTCTCTCCCACAAACAACCCTGGAAAACTATAGAATGGAGAAAACACATATGTGTGAAAATGTGTGTGTGTTTGTGTGTATCAACAACAAAATCGAAACAACAAAACATGACAACACTCTGGGGAGACTGGAGTATCTATTGAATTGGTTCTTGTGTTTTCAATGGGGGAGTGGAGGGCAGCAGTGAAGTCGGGGAGGGTCAGTAACCTGCGATAGACAGCAGATCACAGGAAGAAAGTATTTGTACCTCTGCCCCTGCTTCCTTGCTGAAGTCTGAGACGGCACCTCAGATCACAGATGCCAGCAGCCAGGGGGATAATAACAGGTCAGCAGGAAAGGTGGGGTTGCTTGAGGCTGTGAGTGCAGAGTCTGTGGTATTAACCAACTGAAACCATTTTAAAGTGAGGGCTGGACTTTAAAAAAAATTATTGTATTAATAGAACATTTGAGTATTAGTGTGAATCACTCTTAGTAAGAATGGGTATTCTTTAAAGATATTATGTATTTATATTTATTTACTTCAAAACATTTATAGTTTATATTAAATAATTATGTAATCTAAATATACACTTGGTATCAAAATATATTTTAAAAATATACTTCTTATTATGAATGAGAGTCAAAAAAAATGAAACTCACTGCCCCGAAAAATGAAATGTTACATAATATCAAAAAACCTGGCTTCCCCAAAACATGACACCCAGCCTCATCCTTGCAGAAAATACATCTTTCAGAAGAAAAGACTTTCATAGTCTACGTATTGCTGTTGCAGAGACCCCATGGTAGGCTGCGATTTTTCTCTGACAATCCCCCACCTGTCATGGGTACCTCAGTTCAAACAACTACCCCTGAACATGGAGACATTCTCTGCAACGGGTACCAGGTGACAATGCTCAGAGCTGCCAAGGAGAGGCGTCTCCCACGGAGCACTACATCAAGGGGGCAGGAGCCAAGCTGAGGACCCTCCTGGCTGAGCACTGAAGGTCCACTCACCCAGAACAGACCGACCCTCAGAATCCACTTCTGCCCCTGCCGTCAGCCCTGGGAGACCCCGGGCAGGGTATTAGGCTGGGGACCGCCCCTCCGCCCCCTCCAGGCTCAGGGGCTCAGGGGTGAGGACTTGACCTGAGGGGAGACTCAGGTCTCAGAGGGAGGGGACAGGGAGGAGTCACGGGAGGAAAATGGAGGACAGAGGGCCCGCCCACCCTGGAAATGATGGGACCCCTCAGAATCCACTTCCGCCCTTGCTGTCTGTCAGCCATGGGAGTCCCAAACCCCCCTCCAGTCTCAGGGGTTCAGGGGTGAGGACTTGACCTGAGGGGAGACTCAGGTCTCAGAGGGAGGTGACAGGGAGGAGTCGGGGGGGGGGGGACCCGGAGTGAGGACTGAGGGACCACCCACCCAGAACAGAGGGACCCCAGGATCCAGCTCCCCTGCTGTCGGCCCTGGAGACCCCACTCCCACCCCAGTCTCAGGGTTCAGGGGAGAGGGCTTGACCTGAGGGGAGACTCAGGTCTCAGAGGGAGGGGACAGGGAGGAGTCACGGGAGGAAAATGGAGGACAGAGGGCCCGCCCACCCCAGAACTGAGGGACACCCGGGATCCATTTCCGCCCCTGCCGTCAGCCCCGGGAGACCCCGGGCATGGGACCGGAAGTGCGCCCCCTGACTTCCGCCCGGGGCTTTCTCAGGGAGCTGAGGCCGCCTTGTGAAGGCTCCAAGGGTAAGCACAGGACGGAGTCCCAGCCCGGGCCCGGAGTCCAGGTGGGATCCGAGGGAGCCGTGAGCCGCGCCCACAGCCTGGGAGAGTCGGGCCCGGCCCCGCCCGGCTCTGCGATTGGCCCCGGGAGGCCCCGGACAGTGTGGACACGTGGCGCCTCCTGCCTTCCATCTTGGCAGCCGGAGGGCGGGGAGGTTCAGTCTCAGGGGTCGGCCTCGGCTCGGCAGTGGTTAGAGTCTGAGGCCCAGGCAGGCATCAAGGAGAGGACGAGTGGGGACCCCCCACCCCCTGGTCCAGAGCTCAGCCAGCCCTTGCTGCCCCCTTGGGAGGCCCTGGGCAGGGGTGGCCGGTCATGGGGACGCTTCCCTTCACGCTCGTCAGGGTCAGGGATGTGGGCGCCTGTGGGAGACCCCGGCCCTGCCAGGGGAAGGGGAGGACCCTGAGGGAGCACCAGAGCAGCATCCACCGAGGAACAGTGGGGACCCCCCCAGAGTCTGTCCTTCCCTCCTGTCGGCAAGTGGGGGAGAGGGTCCAGGCCTGGGCTGGCAGTCTGGAGCCAGAGGTGCCTCAGTTCCCCTTACAGGGGCTCTGGGATCTGGGAGGGGAGCAAGGACAGAGGGGACCCCATACCCCCTGAAGGGGAGCAGGGACAGAGGGGAGCAGGGACAGAGGGGACCCCACACCCCCTGAAGGGGAGCAGGGACAGAGGGAGGGGCCCCTACCTGCCCTTCTCTGAGCCCTGGAAGTCCTGGGCTGTGCTGGGGAGCAGAACCATAAGGAGTCACCTCACTTCTGCTCTCAGACTCTTCAGGGACAGACACTTCAGGAGGACTGGAGCCCTGAGGCCCTCGAGTGCACACACCGTAAGGAGAAGACCCGTAAGTCGGCCGTGGTCAGTGCCGCCACCCTGAGTTTCTCAGCTGAGGCTGCTCACCCGCTCCCTCTCCCCTGAGGCATCTGGGCCCCCTCGCCCACCCTCCGGCTCCCACGCCTGCCTGCTGCACCCACTCGCCTTGGACGAGGGTCATCATGCCTCGTGGCCAGAAGAGTCAGCGCTGCCAGCTTGAGGAAGGCCTTCAGGCCCAGAGTGAGACCAGGGCCTGGTGGGCACACAGGTTCCGGGGGCTGAGGGGAAGGCTCCTCTACTCCTCCTCCTCTTCCTCCTCTTCCTCCTCTTGTTCTTTTCTTGTCCCAGGCAACACGGAGGAGGTTCCTGCTGCTGGGACACCGCGTCCCCCCCAGAGTCCTCAGGGAGCCCGCTCCTCCCCCGCTGCCCCGGCAGCCGCTCCATCGAGCCCATCAGGTGAGGGATCCAGCCGCCCAGAAGAGGAGGGCCCAAGCACGTCGCAGGCCCAGCCCGATGCTGAGTCCTTGCTCAGAGATGCCATCAGTGATAACGTGGCTGATTTGGTGAAGTTCCTGCTTCTCAAGTTTCGAATAAAGGAGCCCGTCACCAGGACAGAAATGCTGAGCGTCGTGATGGAAAACTACAAGGAGCACTTCCCCGTCATCTTCAGGGAGGCCTTTGAGTGCCTGCAGCTGGTCTTTGGCATAGACTTGAAGGAACTGGACCCCGACGGCCAGTGCCATGTCCTCGTCAGCACACTGGGCCTCACCCACGACGGGATGAGTGACCATCAGGACGTGCCCAAGACTGGGCTCCTGGTGAATGTCCTGAGCATGATCTTCATGGAGGGCACCTGCACCCCTGAGGAGGAGATCTGGAAGGCCCTGAATGGGATGGGGGTGCATGTGGGGAGGGAGCACTTCATCTACGGGGAGCCCAGGAAGCTCCTCACCAGAGACTGGGTGCGGGCAAAGTACCTGGAGTACCGCAGGGTGCCCGGCAGTGATCCTGTGCGCTATGAATTCCTGTGGGGTCCCAGGGCCCATGCGGAAACCAGCAAGATGAGGGTCCTGGAGTTTGTGGCCAGGGTCAATGGTACCGTCCCCAGTGCCTTTCCGGCCTGGTATGAAGAGGCACTGAGAGACGAGGAAGAGAGAGCCCGGGCCCGAAGTGGCACCGCCAGAGATGGCAGTGCTGCCAGGGCCAGCGTGAGTCCCAGGGCCCCGTGCAGCCGCTTTCCCCACCCTGAGGGAAGCCTCAGGCTGAGGCGGCCCTCCGGGGTTGAAGGGGGCAGTCAGTGATCCAAGCAGTGGAGGGCCAGGCGGGGGCTGGGGGCACAGACTGTAACGCCTTTGTGATCCCATAACGGGGGGGGGGGGTGACTTGGAACTTTATCTTTTGTTGTCCTATTGGTGTTTATCAAATGTTGTTCCTTTAAATACAAGGATTAATTAGCTTTAGATTCTAAGTTTATGGATGACAATGATCACACATCTGTTGCCGATTATCCGGTGTAAGACTGAGAGTTTTGATATTTTGTAAAACAAATTTGGAAACTTTCTATCTTATTTTGTGATTTCGAGCCAGCATCAGAATAGGAATTTCCTTGGAAATATGAGAGAACTTAGCAGTAAAATAGATGGGGTCAAGAAGGAGAAAACGATGGTTATTTCTTGGCTTTCTTTATCCTTTTTAGTTTGTGTTCTGCAAAAGTAAAAAGATATGTAACTGGGTTTTCTTGGCTTATTTGAGACTGTAGGAGGAACTGTCGTAGGTGAGACTGCCTGCCCCCTGGTTCTTTCATTCCCTGGGCAGGCAGCGAGCATGTGCTCTCTGGGAGGCACAGTTCCTGGTGGGATCCTAGATCAGTCGGACACCCCTACGCACAGCATGGTGGAGTCCCCGAGCATCACAACGGTGAGGCAGCCTCCAAAGCTGAAGAACAAGTAAAGGGGCAGTGAGGAGGTGGGGGCTCCGGAGGGGAGCAGGCCAGTGTCAGCCCTGAGCTAAAGCACCTCGGGGCTCTGGGGATCTGCATTTCCTCCTGTGGCAGTGAACTGTCATCAGTCTGGGTGGTGGCAGGACCAGACTCACATGCCGTGTCTCAGAGGTGGGAGAAAACTGCTCTGGGCAGTTAGTTCTGCATCAGGGCTAACCCAGGCGGAACTCTCCACCTGGGGCAGGTGTGGGAGGTAGCCTGCTCTTGGGTCCTAGTACAAATGAACCCCGTGCAGGAGCTGGGTGCTTTACACACCTGTGCAAGGATTTCCTGAGAAATAAGGGGGACTTGCTCTCGATATGATGCCCAGAAGCCACTAGGCTCCCATTCCTTTCCCTGGCCTGGGAGAGCCAGAGTCCACTCCATTTAAAGCACAGTTTAATTAGTGTTTCTTGAGTGTAATTTGGCCAAAGCTAAGCAAGGAATAGGTATTTGGTTTGGGTGAAATGAATGGAAATAGTGACTTGGGTGGAAGAGCAGCTGGGAGGGAAGGAAGTAGTTGGTCCCTGAGTCACAGTCTAGGAGCTTCGAGTTGTATACAGCTGGAGATGCCACCCCTGCACCCAAATTAAATCATAGATGTTCAGAGAGAGAAAGTTTTCTGGTATGTTTTTGCAAAGCAGCATTTTTGACTGATTTGGTTTTCCAAATCACTGCATATTTGCAGAAATCTCCCAGATAACAGTAGCAAAATTCCAGAGGAGAGGATGGTGGGGTCTGGGATCAAAATAATACTAGAAAAAGACCCACGCTCTGCCAGCCTCTGGGCCAAGGGCTTTACATATGTTACATGCACACTACCAGTCCGACAAGACAGAGCTTATCAGACCCATTTTAGAGATGAAGAACCTGAGGCTCGTAGCTCTGGGTAATTTGCCTGAGACCACAGGGCTGCTAAGCGGCAGGGCTGGAACTAGGCCCCTGGTCGGCGTTCCTCTAGAGCCCTCGCTGTTCCCACTTCCCCCACCTGAGTCAAACCTGCTGAGCCTTAACGCATTTCTCTTCTCACTACTGCATAGTGTCTCTCAGAGCTCTCAAAGGGCCTTGTGGCCAAAGTATTAAAGCAGGACCTTTAGGTGATGATGGGAATGAAACGCGATTTGGGAATTGTCTGTGGGCTTCATTTACCTAGGGTTCTCCTGAGAGCTGACTCGGCACAGGGCCTGGCGTTTTTGTCCATTTCCAGCATTTCCCACATTGTACCCATCTTCAGGTGTTCCCCAGTGCATCCACCTGTCCAGCTCTGGAACTCGGCCTCCTCCGTAGGCCGTGCCCTGCTCCCAGTGGAAGAGCCTAGAATCACCTGACATCCCCCTGACATAGAGCCTTCCAACTTCTTGCACAAGTCCCTTGGCTGTCCCATCCATCACCCTGGGTGCCCTCTGACAGCAGCAGCCCCTTCATCGTAAAAGTTCACTTTGGACAGTGGAGTTTAGGCACCTGGTAACACCACCCCCCAGCCCCACCCGGGAGTCTTTGATCTGCTCTCAGAGTGTTTTTCAAAGGGACTGGTGAGTAGAGTACGATTTAGCACCTAAGCCACAATCTACTGCATCATGGGATAGAACCCTGAAGTTAGAGTTTTGGAATCTACCCTGATATTCACAGTAAGTGTTTTCTTTTATTTGAAAGTGTCCACAGAACACAGACATCAATGCATGAGTTTACCTCACCAGTCAAAACCCAAGACCCCTCTCACAAGTGTAGATGAGGAAAGGCCATGGAAATCACTGTGTAGCAAACATCTACTGAGGCTGAATTCCTCAAACCCTGCCGTCCTCCTAGGAGGTCACAAATGGTTCCATGTTGGACCTGATTAAAAAGGACTTTGATTAAAAAGGAAAAAAAAATTACCCTCCTTCCCCTGCCTCTTGTCTGTGTGCCTGCCCTACAGGAAAAGTGTGGTTTTCAGTGTGCCTGATGGCGCCTTCCCGGGTTTTCAGGCATGCGCAGTCATGTGGAGGGGATCAGACACACAGGTTAAGATTTTGACCATGCATCAAGTGGAAGGAGAAAATTCTCAGCCCACTGAGATTATACGAGGTATTGCAATGGGCGGTGTAGAAAAGTGCTATTGATTGAAGAAGGGTGAACCCTCCCTGCTGAGATTTACAGGACCCTTTGAAAATTTGATTGGATCCTGTGTTTGCAAGCACCTTTCGTACTATGGGCACTTGGAAAACCTGGAGAATTTCAAGAGAAATTGGCCTTAAGAGAAAATCTTCCAAGAAATGAAGAGGGTTGTCATACCCATTTTTATAATAGTTGCTTTGGTGGGCACCTACTGTGTAAGTGTTTGTGGAGAGTCTACAAGGTCTCATCCACATCTTGTCTTCCTCTCCTTCCTTGGCGCATGGGAAACCGGCATTGCCAGTCCACTGGAGTTCGGGAGGGTCATGCGACTAGCCCTTGCCACCGATGTGAGCAGAAGCCTTGTTTGTCACTTCCAGGCATTTGAGAGTCAATACGCCATTTCCATGCTTTCTCTCATTTTGTGTGTATGTGTTTACTAGAGAAATTGTGTTTTTACAGAACAATCATGCATAAAATACAAGATTCCCATATACATCCTATTATTAACACATTGCATTGGTGTAATACCTTTGTTACAATTGTTGAAAACACGTTTTAATAATTGTGCTATTAACTGTAGTCCACTGTTTAACATAGGGTTTACTGTTTTTGTTGTGCAGTTTCAGGGATTTCTTTAAAAAATTTTATTCTATTACCATGTGTAGAACCTAACCACATTGAGATATATATTTTAGTGGTGTTAATTATGTTCCCAGTGTTGTGCTATCATTGCAACCATTCATTGCCAAAATATTTTCATAATTCCAAATAAGACTATGTACATTTTTAGCCTTAACTCCCATTCCCTATCCCCACCCTATCACCTGGTAACCTATGTTCTAGATTCTGACTCTATGAGTTTGCTTATTTTAATCCTTTCATATCAGTGAGTTCATACAATAATTGTCCTTTTGTGTCTGGCTTATTCCACTCAACACGTCTTCAAGGCTCATCCATGTTGTCGCATGCCTCAGAACTTCATTCCGTTTTGCTGCTGAATAATATTCCATTGTATGTATATACCACATTGTGTTTATCCATTCATCAGTTGATGGACACTTGGGTTGCTTTCATCTTTTGGCAATTGTGAATAATGCCACTATGAACAATGGTGTGAAAATATCTGTTTGAATCACTGATTTTGATTCTTTTCTATATATACTTAATAGTGGGATTGCAGGGTCATATGGTAGTTTTATGCTTAGCTTTCTGAGGAACTGCCAACTGTCTTCCACAGAGGCAGCACCATTTTACATTCCCAACAGCAATGGAGGAGAGTTCCTATTTATCCACATCCTCTCCAATACTTCTTATTTTTCCATTTTTTTAATATCAGCCATTCTAATGGGTGTGAAATTATATCTCATTGTGGTTTCTATTTACATTCCCTGACAACTAACGAGGTTGAGAATCTTTTCATGTGCTTTCTGGCCATTTGTATATATTCTTTGAAGGGATGTTTTTTCAAGATTTTGCCCTTTTAAAAATTGGGTTGTCTTTTTGTTGTTAAGTTGAAGGATTTCTTTATATATTATGGAGTTTAATCCTTTATTGGACATGTGAAATATTTTCTCCCATTGTGTAGGTTGTCATTTTATGTTTATGATAAAGTCCTATGAGGCATGATAGTTTTTAATTTAGATGAGGACCCATTTATCTATTTATCTTTTGTTGTTGTGCTTTGGGTTATAAAGTCTAAGAAACCACTGCCTATGCAAAAGGTCCTGCAGATGGTTCCCTGAATTGCCTTCTAGGAGTTTGATAATTCTGCCTCTGATATTTAAGCCTTTTATCCTTTTTAGTTCATTTTTGTAAAAGGTGTGAGGATGGGGTCCTCCATAATTTTTTTGCAAATGAAGATCCAGTTTTCCCAGCAACATTTGTTGAAAAGGCTATGCTATCCCAATAGAGCAGTATTTGTCCCCTTTAAAAAATCATTTGGCCATAAATGTGAGGGTTGATTTCTGAACTCTCAATTCTATTCCATTCATCTATATGTCTCTCCTTGCCAGTACCATGATATTTTGCTTACTGTGGCTTTGTAATAAGTTTTAAGATCAGTAAGTGTGAAAAGACAGGAAAAGAGAGGAGAGAGGTTTGGAGAAGAGGGTAGAAATGAAGATTATCAGGAAGGGTAAAAGGAGAGAGAGAGAAAAAATAAGATATGACATATAAAATCCAAAAGACAAAATGGTAGAAGAAAGTACTGCTCTTACAGTAATAACACTAAAAGTTAATGGATTAAATTCCCAATAAAAAGACCTAGACTGGCAGAATGGATTTAAAAAAAATACCTATCCATATGCTGTCTACAAGAAACTCACTTTGACAGAAGGACAAAAATAGGCTGAAAGTGAAAGGTTGGAAAAAGATATTTCACGCAAACAACAACTATAAAAGTAGGAGTAGCTATATTAATATAAGACAAATTAGACTTTAAAAGTAAAACAATTGAAAGAGACGAAGAAGGACACTATATATTAATAAAAGTGTCAATTCATCAAGAAAACATAACAATCATAAATATTTATGCACCAAGCCACAGTGCTCCAAAATTAATGAGGCACACACTGAGAACACTGAAAGAAGTAGATGCCTGTACAATAATAGTTGGAGACTTCAATACACCACTCTCATCAATGGATTGAACATCTAGACAGAGGATCAAAAATCCTCAACCAAATACTCACAAATCAAATCCAGCAGCACATTAAAAGAATTATACACCACGACCACGTGGGGTTTATCCCAGGTATGCAAGGCTGATTCAACACAAGAAAATCAATTAATGGAATGCACCACATCAATAAATCAAAGCCAAAGAACCACATGATCATGTCGATTGACACAGAAAAGGCATTTGACAAAATTCAACATGATGAAAACACTTGAAAGGATAGGAATAGAAAGGAATTTTCTCAATATGATAAAGGCAATATATGAAACACCCACAGCTAACATCGTACTCAATGGGGAGAGACTGAAAGCTTTCCCTCTAAGATCAGGAACAAGACAGGAATGCCCACTGTCACCATTGTTATTCAACATTGTACTGGAAGTTCTAGCTAGAGCAATTAGGCAAGAAAGAGGAATAAAATGCATCCAAATTGGAGAAGAAGAAGTAAAACTTTCACTCTTTGCAGATGAATTGATTCTATATGTAGAAAATCCAGAAAAATCTACAGCAAAGCTACTAGAACTAGTCAATGAATACAGCAAAGTGGTAGGCTACAAGATCAACACACAAAAATCTGTAGTGTTCCTATACACAAGTAATGTGCAACAAGAGGAGGAAATCAAGAAAAAAATTCCATTTACAATAGCAACCAAAATCATCAAGTATTTAGGAATAAACTTAACCAAGGCCACAAAAAAAAAAAACTTTACAAAGAAAAGCACAAGATCTAAAAAGTGGAAGAACATATCATGTTCATGGAGTGGAAGACTAAATATTGTTAAGATGGCAATTTTACCTAAACTGATTTATAGATTCAATGCATTACCAATTAAAATCCCAACAACTTACTTTGCAGAAATAGAAAAACCAATAATCAAATTTATTTGGAAAGGCAAGCTGCCCTGAATAGCCAAAAATATCTTGAGAAAGAGGAATGAAATGAGAGTTCTCACATTACCTGACTTGGAAACATATTACAAAGCTACAGTGGTCAAAACAGGATGGTACTGGCATAATGATAGATATACTGACCAATGGAATTGAATTGAGTATTCAGAAATAGACTCTCACATCTACAGGCAATTGATCACTGATAAGGCAGTCAAGTCAAAGCAACTGGTACAGAGCAGCCTCTTCAAAAAATAGTGTTTGGAGAACTGGATATCCATTTCCAAAAGAATGAAAGAGGACTCCTATCTCACACCTTATGCAAACATTAACTCCAAGTGGATCAAAGACCTAAACCTAAGCACTAAGACCATAAGACTCTTAGAAGAAAATGTAGGGCAATATCTTAAAGATCTTGTGATAGGAGATGATTTCCTAGACCTTACACCTAAAGTGCAAGCAACCAAAGGACAAATAGACAAATGGGATCTCCTCAAAATTAAAACACTTTTGTACATCAAAGGACTTTGCCAGAAAAGTAAAAAGGCAGCCTACACAATGGGAGATGATATTTGGAAACCACATATAAGATAAGAGATTAATATCTCAAATATATAAAGGGATCCTACAACAGAAAGACAAGCAACCCAATTAAAAAATGGGCAAAAGAGACGAACAGACACTTTTCTGAAGAGGACATACAAATGGCTCAAAAACATGAAAAAATGCTCAACTTCATGGGCTATTAGGCAAACACAAATCAAAACCACAATGAGATATCATCTCACACCTACCAGAAGGGCCATTATCCAACAAAACAGATAATTACAAGTGTTGGAGAGGATGGGGAGAAAGAGGCACACTTATTCACTGTTGGTGGGAATGTAGAATGGTGCAACCACTCTGGAAGACAGTGTGGAGGTTCCTCAGGAGGCTAAGTATAGATCTGCCATATGACCCAGCTATTCCATTGCTAGGTATATACTCAGAGGAATTGAAAGTTAAGACATGAACAGACATTTGTAAACCAATGTTTATTGTGGCATCATTAAAATAGCCAAGAGATGGAAACAGCCCAAATGTCCATCAACAGACAAGTGGATAAACAGACTGTGGTAAATACACGCAATAGAATATTATGCAGCTGTAAGACAGAACAAAGACATGGAACATATAATAACGTGGGTGAACCTTGAGGACATTATGTTGAGTGAAGTTATCCAGAACCCAAAGGACAAACACTGTATGGTCTCACTAATGTAAACTAATGAGCAAACTTTGAGAGTTAAAAGCTGATAACACAGGCTATCAGGAGATAGAAAGAGGGTAGAGATTGGGCATTTGATGCTGAGGGACTACAGAATGTTCAGCAGGATTGATTGTATAGATCCAGAAATAGATATCATAATACTGTGTGATGGAGGCACAATATTGTAAGTACACTGAACAAAGGTGTCTGTGAGTAAAGCTGAAAGAGGTGGGATGGGGCATGTATGACAGCAGAGGTATAGATAGATGATAAAGACTGGGTCTGTATAACTTAGCAAAAACTGGAATGGTCAATGAATGTTGCTAAATGCACAAATATAAAAATGTTTTTTACATGTGGGAGAACAAATGAATGTGAATCATGCAGAGTGTTGAAAAAGGGATGGTATTGGGGAAAAAACATAATCAAAGCAAACAGTAGTCTAAGGTCAACAGTAACATTGTAATATGCTTCCATTAAATGTAACAAGGCAATATACAGAAGCTAAATGTGTATGAGAGGGGGAGATAAGGGAGGGATATGGGATTCTTGGTAGTGGCATTGTTGTCTGTCCTTACTATTGTATTGTACTGTATGACATTTTATTTTACTTTTTATAATCATTTTTATTATTTGCTAAAGAAAAAAAATTTTTTCATAGTAATCAATATGTTCAAGTGCTGACTGTGGTGATAAATGTACAACTATATGATGATACCATGAACAACTGACTGTACTCTGTGGATAATTGTATGGTATGTGAATATATCTCTATAAAATTGTAGGAAAAATATAAATAAGGGTAAAAGTGCTGGAGAAAGCATGGAGAGAAGGGTGTACCTAGTTAGTGTTGATGAGGAGTCAGAATGGTGTAGCCTTCCTGGAGGTCAGTCTGGTGGTTCCACAAGAAGCTAAGTATGTGGGGACCATAAGGTCCTGCAACCTCATTATGGGGCATGTACTTGGAAGATCTGAGAGCAGAGACATGAAATGACATTTGCACACTGGTGTTTATGGAGGCAGTATTCATGATTTGCAATGGGTGGAGGTGGCCTAAGGGTACATCGACCGAGGAAGGGAATGGAGAACTGTGGTGTGTGCGTACAATGGAATACTGAGCAACTATGAGAAGAAGTGAAGCTGTGAGACACACAACGAGGTGAATGGATCCTGTAGACAGCATTTTGAGTGAAGTACACCAGAAACAAAGGCAAACACTATAATGCCTCACCAATATGGACTAACTACAATGTGTAAACTCAGAATTGAATCTTAGAGCACAGCCTATCATGGGAACGATTATTGTAATGGTCCCTAGATTGTAAGCTGTTACCGCAGTCAAATTTATTCCTGAATTACAATGGCTGTCTCCAAACTCTGAGATGCTGCTCCCTTTGTGTGTAACCTGATTGTTCTCTGGAACATTGGGTATCTGTGTGACACCTAAAACTCAGAGCTAAAGTTCGGTAGATATGAATGCCAGTATTAGCACATACAGCAACTGTTAAAAAAAAAAAAAAGCTGAAAAAGAGCCCAGACATCAATTAGAGATATGAATGAATGAAGCATATCTGGTTAAGACTAAGATAAATTGGCCAAAGAGTAAAGGCCAAAACTGACTGTGTTTTAAAACTTCAATTTCCATGTGAGACCAAGGGAAGTATGTTTATTTGGTGCAGGATCTGTATTTTCTAAACAATATCACTTCTACAGTCAGTTTGTTCAAACACCATAATTACATGGAACTTTGAATAGGAAGCGAGATACAGTAGGTTTGTGTAGGTTAGAGTGAAATAGCAACACATCCCAAACTAATTTGGGCAGAGATTAAAAATATATATGCAGGGACCCCTTGAGAAGCTGGGGGAAAATGAGGAAGTGTTGGACTTCCTCACCTGAATTGTTCCTTATGTTCTCGCAAACATTGGGGACTGACGGCTTGGTATGCCAAGCCCTCTATCTTGGGGCTTGCCCTTATGAAGCTTGTTACTGCAAAGGATAGGCTAAATCTGCTTATAATTGTGATTAAGAGTCAACCCCTGAATCCCTCTTTGTTGCTCAGATGTGGCCTCTCTCTCTAGCTAAGCTGACTCGGCAGGTGAACCCACTGCCCCTCACACATGGTACCTGACTCCCAGGGGTATAAATCTCCCTGGCAATACAAGATATGACTCCCAGGGAAGAATCTGGAGCCAGCATTGTGGGATTGAGAACATCATCTTGACCAAAAGGGGGATGCAGAATGAAACAAAATAAAGTTCACAGGCTGAGGGATTTCAAATGGAGTCGAGAGGTCACTCTGGTGGACATTCTTATGCACTATATAAATAATCCTTTTTAGATTTTAATGTATTGGAATAGCTAGAAGTAAATACCTGAAACTATCAAACTACTGCAACCCAGTAGCCTTGACTCTTGAAGGTGATTGTATAACAAGGTAGCTTACAAGGGGTGACAGTGTGATTGTGAAAACCTTGTGGCTCACACTCCCTTTATCCAGTGTATGGATGGATGAGTAGAAAAATGGGGACAAAAAAACTAAATGGTATGGGAATGGACAGAGGTGATGATAGTTTTTTTAATGAAATTATAAGTGTCAGTGTTGTTTAATGGTATGTATCCCACAGATTAGCACTACAAATATAAATAAGTGCTTGTATGATTTACTTCTAAGGTATGACACTGGTACAAAGAGTCAACAACAGAATAGTATAAGGGAAAAACTACCTATTCATATTATAGACTATATTTAATAGTAATACCTTACCAGTACCCTATTCTAATACTAGGGATATATAATTAGGGGCTGATAAGAGCTTTGGGGTATTTTGGTAAATGATAATTGTTTAAAATAGAGAGTGATGATGACTGTACAACTAAGTGAAGATAATGTGAGACACTGAGTGCTTATTGTGGACAGACTATATGTTACGGGAAATTAGGACCCCCCTACTTTGTAAGTCAAGCTCTCGATCTTGAGGCTTGCTCTTGTGAAACTTATGGCTGTAAAGGGGAAGCTAAGCCTACCTATAATTTTGCCTAAGGGTCACCTCCAGAAAACCTCTTTTGCTGCTAAGATGTGGCCTCTCTCTCTCTAAGCCCAACTCTGCAAATAAATTCATTATCATCCCCCCTACATGGGACATGACTGCCAGGGCAGTGAACCTCCCTGGTGACATGGTGCAAGACTCCTGGGAATGAGTCTGGTCCTGGCATTCAGGGATTGAGAATGCCTTTTTGACCAAAAGGGAGAAAAGAAAGGTAACAAAATAAGGTTTTAGTGTCTAAGAGATTTCAAATAGTGTCAAAAGTCTCTCCTGGTGGTTACTTGTATGTAAGCTCCAGCCAGATATTCCAAATGCCCACAGTAGGACAAGCCCTAACCAATATTAGTCCCCAAAATACTAAAGAACACCCAGGTCCCTATCTGAGACTCTGCAAAATTTCACACACTAAATTTACTTTTTGGAAACTTTAATTCTCCAGGGTGTTCCCATGCCAGATAAGTCCCAAAACACGGAGGCAACAGCCTCTCCAAGAACATCAGCCAGATGTATACCCCTTCCCCATAATATCAACACCCCTTTTCAATATGAGCAAGTTAGGGTGGTCACTGCCCAGATATCCCTGAAGATTGTAAAGGGTAGCAACAGACAAGATAGGATTTAACAAAGGATTACAAATATTGAATCTTTATATAAATACATATATTTTAGTTCTTGGGGTACTAGAATAGCTGGAAGGAAATAACTGACATGGTAGAACTGTAACCCATAATATGCTTTGAAATTTGCTCTATAGCTATTTGTTAAATAGTACTTTTAAAGTTAGCACATTTCCGTATATATGTAATACTTCACAATAAGGAAATAACTGAAATTGTGGAACTGCAAACCATAATATTCTTTGAAATTTGCTTTCTAACTACTTGTTAAATCATACTTTGAGAGTTATCACTTTTCTGTATATACGTTATATTTCACAATAAAAAAAATTTAATAAAAAGGGATTCTCAGCCTCTCCCTGACCATGTGGTCAGCCCTTAGAAGCCCCAGGGTCCAATAGCTCAATATAGTGCCTCCTAATTCCACTTTGAAAGTCTGAGGGAGGGGAGTTTGCTCAGAGGGGTGCAGCCTCAGGTGTCACCAGAGGGAGGCATGCCAGTATTTGCCAGATGTAAAGGTGAGGATATTGAGGGGGGTACAGAGGGAGCCCTGGACCCCAAAACAGAGGAGGGCTTAGCACCCCTCTACCACACTATCAGTCCTGGGAGACCCCAGGCAGGGGTGACCCAATATGGCTGCTTCTGACTTCCACCTGGGTTGAAGTTGGGGAATTCTGAGGGAGGTGAGGTCTTTGAAGAGTTCTGATGCAATTGAGCAGAATGAGGTTCCCAGGTCCCACCAGACATCAAGGTGAGGGTCCTAAGGGGGTCTAACGGGACCAACACACCCATTACAGAAAAGGCCCCAGCACAGCCCTGCCCCTGCTGTCAGCCCCTGGAAGCCCCAGGGAAGTGTGATCGGATGTGGTGCCTCCTGACTTCCGCCCTGGGAGTCTGGGGGAGGGATGTTGGTTCTGAGGGGCGGCCGCAGGTCAGCAGAGTGGGGATCCCAGGTCCTGTCGGGCATCATGGTGAGGACCCTGAGGGAGGACTGAGGGGATCCCCCACTCTAGGAGAGACGGCCCCAGGCCCGCCCTGTCCCTGTTCCCAGCCCCGGGAAGCCCCAGGGTCGCGTGACCGGATGTGGTGCTTCCTGACTTCGGCCCTGGGACTCTGGGGCAGGGGAGTTTGTTCTGAGCGGTGGCCTCAGGTCCGCAGAGCGGGGATCCCAGGTCTTGCTGGACGTCAAAGTGAGGGCCCTGAGGGAGGACGTTGGGGCCCCCACTCCAGAAGAGAAGGCTCCAGCCCAGCCTTGGCCTTGCTCTCAGCCCTGGGAAGATGCTGGACAGCGTGGCCAGATATCGTGCTTCCTGAATTCCGCCCAGGGAGTTTGGGGGAGAGGGGTTTGTTCTGAGGGTTCGGCCTCAGGTTAGCAGAGGGAGAAAGGTCCTGCCATATGTCAAGGTGAGGACTCTGAGGGAGGATTGTGGTCACTCCCATCCAAGACAGGGAGCCCACAGAAACCTGCCCCTACTTTAATTCCTCAAATTCCTGGAGTAGCTGCCTGATTGAGACTACCCCTCAATTTGGTCTCGGGAGTTTGAGTGAGGAGGGGCTGTAGTCTGAGGGATGTGGCCTCAGGTCAGTAGAGGGAAGAGTCCTATACCCTGCAAGATGTCAAGGTGAGCCTTGAGGGAGGACTTGGGAGATCCTGGACCCAGAAAAAGGAGATCATCACAGAAACTTACCTCTCCTGTTAGCCCTGGGAGGCCCTGACTTCCTGGGAGATACCTGACTTCTAACTGAGAGGGTTTTCCGGGAGATGGGACTTGGTCTGAGGGGGCCAGAGTCAGGAAAACATAGGGAGGAGTCCCAGCCCTGCCAGATGTCCAGGTGAAAATTTTGAGGGAGGTCTGAGGCCACCTCCCACCCTTGACAGGGGGCCCTGAGAAGCCCTGATCATGGTAGCTAGAAGTCATGTCTTCCAGCTTCTGTCTCAGGGATAGGAAAGATAGGAGGTCCTTGGTCCCAGGGACCCTGTTTTAGGTCAGCAGAGGGAAGCAGTCCAGATCCTGTTAGAAGTCAAGGTGAGAACCCTGAGGTAGGACTTAAGGGGAACTCACACCAGAGAAGAGATTGGTTCCAGCCCCATCCTGCCCCAGCTTTCAGTCCTAGGAGGCCCAGAGTCACAGTGGCTGGATGTATTGCACCTCCACTTCTGCCGTGTGAGTCTGTGGGAGGTGAGGACTGGAATTGGATTCAGGTGAACATATGGAGGAGTCCCAGGCACTGCCAGTAGTTGGAAGGAAGATTTAGAGAACGCTCTTACCTGCCCCTGAACAGAGGGGTCCCCAGCCATTCCCTTCCCCTTCTGTCAGAGCTAGGATGCCCCAAGGGTATGGTGGTCAGATGTGGCAATTTGTGACTTCCTCCTTGGAGCAGAGTCTCAGGGAGATGAAGGCCTTAGTCTGAAGAGGTGGACATAGGTCAGCAAATGGAAGAGTCCAAGGCCTTATCAGGTCAGTGTGAATAACCTAAGAGAGAACTGCAGGGACCTTCTACCTCCACAAGGAAGGGGCCACACAGAAACCCTCCCCTACTGTCAGCCCTGGGAAGCCCCAGGCAGGGGTAGTCTGATGTGGTGAATTGTTACTTCTGTCTTGGGGGTCTCAGGGCTGTGAGGGAGCCAGACTCAGGTTAGTAGAGGGAAGATTTCTAGCCCTGCCTGAGTCAAGATACAGATGCTGAAGGAGGTCTGAGGGCCCATCTCCAGTTAGAAGGGCCCCACAGAAACTTTGCTCTACTTCTGCTGTCAATCCTGAGAGGACCGTGGCAGGGATCACTGTATGTAGCACACTCACTCTGCCATGGGGGTAAAGGGAGGATGGAAGTCTGAGATGGATTCAGGTCAACAGAGGAAAAAATCCCAGGCCCTGTCAGGAGTCATTGTGAAGACTGAGGGGACCCTCCCCATATAAGAACAGACTGGATCCCACCCCAACCTGACATTTCTCTCACCCATAGCTGGCTATGGCATCCCCTCAGTTCCTCCTTCAGTGTCTCGTGGAGTTGAGGCCTTAGTCTAAGGAAGGTGGCCTCAGGTCAGCAAAGGGTATCTCAGGCATTAAGGCAAGAACTGAGGGGAAGCCTCCTATCCCAGGATATATGGACAACTGTGGAATTCAGCCAGCTCTTGTTGTCACCCCTGAGAAGCCCTGGGCAGATGAGGGCAGATGTAAGGCCCCCTCACTTCATTCTGGTCACTCTCAGGGATGTGGTTTTCTTGTTCTGAGAATTTTCCCTCAGAAGAGCAGAATGGTGGGGCCCAGGCCCTGCCAGTGGAAAGGTGAGGATGCTGAGTGAGCACCAAGGACACCATCCACTGAGGAACAATGGGTACCTTACAGAGTCCCCTCTGTCTCTCCTCATAAGTGCTGGGAGCCTCAGGTCTGTGGTTGCATTTGGCAGCCCAAGGTACACCCTCAATTCCTCTTACAGGGGCTCCAGGAACTGAGAGGTTAGGGCCTTGGTCTGAGGTCAGCTGAGCAAGAGGTCCCGGCAGTGCCAGAGTCAAGGTGAGGTGAATGTGTCCACCCCCACCCAAGAACTGAGGGGACACCACACTGCCTGACCCCACCAGCCCTTCTTTCAGCCCTGGAAGCCTCAGGCTGTGTTGGTGGGCTGAATCCTAAGGAGCTGTCTCATTTCCTCCCTCAGGTTCTTTGGGGCCAGGCTGACCAAGAGGACAAAAGAGCGGTGAGGCCCTCAAGCACTCAATAAACAGAAGACCTGTAAATTGCCCTTTGTTAGAGCCATCAAAGTTCAGGCCACTCACACTCTCCCTCTCTCCTTTAGGCCAGTGGGCTCCCATTGTCCACCCTCCCATCACATTCCTTCCTGCCACCTCCACACCCAACAGAAGTCATCATGCCCCGTGCTCCAAGGCTTCGACGCATCATGCTTGAGGAAGGCCTTAAGGCCCAAAGTGAGACACAGGACCCAGTAGATGTGCAGGTTCCCTCAACTGTGGAGGAGATTTATTGCTCCTCTTCCTCCTCCTCCTCGTCCTCCTCCTCTTCCTCCTTCCCTTTCTCCTCCTCAGCTTCATCCTCCTCATGCTATCCTCTGATCCCAAGCACCCCAGAGGATGTTTCTGCTGCTGGGACACCGAGTACTCCCGGGAGTCCTCAGGGAGCCCGCTCCTCCCCTGCTGCCATGGCAGCCACTCCATCAAGCCAATCAGGTGAGGGATCCTGCCGCCCAGAAGAGGAGGGCCCAAGCGCGTTGCAGGTACAACCAAATGCTGAGTCCTTGCTCAAAGATGCCATTGATGATAAGGTGACTGATTTGGTGAAATTCCTGCTTCTCAAGTTTCGAATAAAGGAGCCTGTCACAAAGGCAGAAATGCTGGAGATAGTAACCAAAAACTACAAGGAGCACTTCCCCATCATCTTCATGGAAGCTTCTGAGTGCATGCAGCTTGTCTTTGGCATTGACATAAAGGAAGTGAACCCCACTGGTCAGTGCTATGTCCTCACCAGTGCACTTGGCCTCACCTGTGATGGAATGCTGAGTGATGATCATAGCATGCCAAAGGCTGGCATTTTGATACTTGTCCTGAGCATAATCTTCATGGAGGGCAACTGTGCCCCTGAGGAGGAGATCTGGGAAGTTCTGAGTGTGATGGGGGTATATGCTGGGAGGGAGCACTTCATCTATGGGGAGCCCAGGAAGCTCCTCACCAGAGATTGGGTGCAGGAAAAGTACCTGGAGTACCGCAGGGTGCCCGACAGTGATCCTTTACGTTATGAATTCCTGTGGGATCCCAGAGCCCATGCCGAAACCAGCAAGATGAAAGTCCTGGAGTTTTTGGCCAAGGTCAGTGGAAGTGACCCCAGGTCCTTCCCATTCTGGTATGAGGATGCTTTGCGAGATGAGGAAGAGAGAGCCCAGGGCAGAATTGCTACCACTGCCAGTGCCTCATCCAGCAGCTCCTTCTGCCTTTAATGAAATCTCTGGCCAATTCATCACTCTGTGGTTGAAGAGGACAGTCACAGATCTAAGTAGTGGAGGGCCAGGCTGGGGCTGGGGGCACACATTTTGTAATGTCTTTGTGTTCCTGTTCTGTAGGGATCAATTGGAGCTTTATCTTCTATTTTATTTTTGGTATTCTTCAAATGTTGTTGCTTTTAGTAGAAGGTTTAATTAGCTTCAGAATCTAAGTTTATGAATGACATTCATGTATTTCTCATGTATTGCTGTTTATCTGGTGTAAGAGTAAGAGTTTTGCTATTTTGAAAAACAAATTGGGAAACCTTCCATTGAATTTTGTGATGTAGAACAAGATAATATGGCATCGGAATAGAAATGTACCTAGAAATGTAAAGAAAGCAATGAAATAGAGAAAAAACATCAATATGGTTAATTTTTTTATTTCCTTACCCTTTTTATTCTGTTGTTCCATAAAATTAAAAGATATATACCTGGATTTGTTGCCTTATTCAAGAACATAGGAGAAATTAAGTAATAATAAAAAAAATTCCCTGCTCACCCAGTTCGTTTTTTCCCCAAATATAAAGTGAGCCCATGCTCTTTGGAAGGCACTGTTATACTAGTGGGACAGTAGGATAACCATAGCATAGTAGAGCTTAGGAGCATTAATCACTTAAGGAAGATGGTGAGGCATCCTCTAAGACTTGAAGAACAAGTAAAAGAAGGATTGAGGAGATGAGGGCTCCTGATGAGACAGTCAATTGTAAATGCTCTGAGCCATGGCATTTGGGGCTTAGGGAATCTGCAGTTCCTTCTGTGGGAGTTAATGGTAATTAATCTGGATGGTGGCAGGGACCAGACCCTCATATGGTGTGTCTCAGAGGTGACTGAAAAGCCTGGCATGGAAAAATGCTGTGGGCAGTAAGTTTTGGGTCACGGCTAACTCAGAGATATCTCTGTACCTCTGGGACAGGTATGGAAAGTATCCTGCACTTGGGACCCAATACAGTTGAACACTGTGCAAGAGCTAAGTGTTTATGCACACGTGCAAGGATTTCCTCAGAAATCAGGTGATACTCCTCTTGAGCAATGATCAGAAGACACTAGGATGGCTCTTTTTCGTGGGCCTGGGAAAACTAGAACACATTCCATTAAAAGGGCATTTTAATTATGTTACCTGAAGTGAAATTTGACTAAATTTAAGCAAAGAATACATTTTTGGTGTGGGAGAAATGAACAAAAATAGTAGTTTGGGTGGAAGAGTGGCAGGGAGGGAGGGAAGAAGTTGGCCCCTGATTCATTTTTTTAGGAGCTTTGAGTTGCACCCAGCTGGAGAAGTCACCCCCACACCCAAATTAAATAATATATACTAAAAGAGGGAAACTCTACTGACGTTTTTGCAAAGCAGCAGTTTTGACTGATTTGGTTTTCCATGTCTTATTATTATACTACATATTTGCAGAGATCTCCCAGGTAACAAGAGGGAGAGAGTGATGGGGTCTGGAATTAAAATAATAGAAGTAACTGCCATTCATTAAAGGTCCAATATGTGCCAGACACTTTTCCAGGCAATTTATAAACATTACATGCACTCCATCAGTCCTACAAGACAGAGCTTATCAAACCCATTTTAGAGGTGACTAACGTACGGCTCATAGCTCTGGGTAATTTGCCTGAGACCACAGGGCTGCTAAGCAGCAGGGCTGGAACTAGGCCCCTGGTCAGCGTTCCTCTAGAGCCCTCGCTGTTCCCACTCCCCCCACCTGAGTCAAACCTGCTGAGCCTTAACGCATTTCTCTTCTCACTACTGCATAGTGTCTCTCAGAGCTCTCAAAGGGCCTTGTGGCCAAGGTACTAAACGCAGGCCTGAAGAGGAAGGTGATGATTGGAATAAAACATGGTCAGGATTGTCTGTGAGCTTTAATTACCAGGGGTCAGCCTGACAGGGCCCCAGGATTCCTTGAGAAATGACATGCCCCAGGGGCCAGCTTTTTACCCAGTCCCAGCACTTTCCTGTATTGCAGCCCCTTTCCCCTGGTCTTCAGTGTGCCCTACTGCCCAACTCTGGAACCTGGCCTGCTGACCAGCTCATCACTGTGGTCTGCTCTGAAAGCTGTGTCCTGCTCCCAATCAATGGAATGGCCTAGATTCACCTGCCTTCCCCTGATATAGAATATTCCTATTGCCTGCAGAAGTCCACTGGCTGCCCCATCTGTCACCCTGGAACCCCTCTAACAGCAACAGAGCCCTCATCATAAAAGTTTACTTTGGACACTTGTATTGAGGTAACTAGTAACACCCCTACCCCTCAGGGATCTTCAACACACTCAAGGTATTTTCCAAATGGGCTGGTGGTTAGTGTGATTTGGAACAGAGTCTACTGGGCCTTGGGATATAAACCTGACATTAGAAGATTTTTGAAATCACCCTTATATTTTCAATAAGATTTAAATGGGGTTTCTTATTTGAAAGTGGCCACTGAACACATACACAGATTCGTGAGCTTACCTCAATGGTCAAAACCCAAACAAAGCCTCCCTCATATGTGTAGATGAAGAAAGGCCATGGAAATCACAATGTAGCAAACATATACTGAGACTGAATTCCTAAAATCCTTGGTGTTCCAATAACAAGTGAAAAATGATTCCTTATTGGACATGCTAATTGATAAAAAAAGAAAAAATAATTAATCATCCTTCCATTGCCTCTTGTACCTGCCTTACAGGAAATTCTCAGTATTCTGTGTACCGAATTATACATGTATAGGTGTTCAGTCATGTTAAGTTATGTGGACTGCAACAGAAACACACAAGGTAAGGTTTTGACCATGCATCAAAAGGAAAGACAAAATTCTCAGCCTACTGAGATTCTAGAGGTTATTACAAAGGGCAGTGCATAAAAGTGCTGTTGAGTGAAGAAGTCATACTCTAACCACTGGGATTTACAAGCTCCTTTAAAAATTAGCTATAATTTTATTTGAAACAACTTTCATGTGGTCACTTGAAAAAATTGGTGAATTTCAAGATATATGCCTTCTCCGACGCTACTCCAAAAATGAAGAGGATTGTTGCCATAACATTTATAATTGTTACTGTTTACATGCAACTACTATGTAACAGCTTATGGATGAGACTACAAGATCTCATCTGTGTCTTGCCTTCCTCTCCTTCTTGGGCACATGGGAAGACTACATTGACAGTCTAGCTGTATTTAAGAAGGTACTGTGATTAGCCCTTGTCACTGAAATATGAACAGAACCATCATGTGTCACTTTCAGGCATTTGAGAGTCAGTATGCCATTTCCATGCTTTTTCTTCATCCATCAGAAACATGGCAAGCAACCCTGTGTTGATTTAGTAGAACTATAAGATGAAAGCTGCTTGAAAGTGCAGCTACCCTGCCAATCCACATCACAATTTATGTGCACAATAAGCAACTTTTTTGTGTTATGCCATGCAAATTCCAGGTTTTGTTTTTTTGTATTTTCTAGTAGTTGCTTTAACTGACTAATAACACACAGCTATTATTTCTGTTGTTACGCTTATTTAAATATTTTAATTACAAAGGTTATAGTACCTATATTTTTGTTGAGAAAAATTCTAAAATACAGAGAAATCCTAATTCCATCCTGTACAAAGCTCTTCCAAAACTCAGTCTTAGAAGTAGTAACCACAATAGCAGTAACCACAATAACAATCTGGTATGTACTACTTCAAATGTGATTCTAGGCTTTTTCATAGATATATGTACTATAAAAAATATATTACACTTTTATAGATATACATGGATAATGATGTACATATTGATCTTCCTCCTGCCTTCACCACTTAATAAAATGGATTCAGGATCTTTCCATGATGGCAAATGTGGATCTACTTCATTTAACTACTCCCTAGAATTCTAAAGTATGTTTGTGTCCTAATTAATTAAAACATTCTTCTGATGGACACATAAGTTACTTCCCATTTGTTGCTAGGATGAATAGAACTGAAATCAACATCTTTGAACATTAACTCTTGGTGAAATGTGCATGTTTTTGAAAGCCATATTAATGTGGACTTTGGATTAAAGTGGAAAAGGTTTGAATATTTAAAATTTTTCCAAGTATTTTCAAAATTTTATTCCAAAAATGCTGCACCAGTTCATATTCTCACTAATTAATGCATGTGAATATCCTTCACATTCACAAATATTTTATCAATCTTAAATTTTGGTAAACATTTTGGGCAAAAAATATTGTTTCACTGATTTTTTTTTTAATTTGAGTTATCCCCTTTTTCTAATTATGTTAAGCAGAACATTGACTTAATCCCTCACCCATATAAAGCTGGATTTATGTAGTGGTGTCATGAATAATAACATTCCTCTGGGCATGATTTAAAATTCTGAAATGTCAACAAGACATTTCTCTTTTACTTTGAGAAGCAAGGATTCAGTCAGGAGCCATGGCATAGGGCCAGACAGGGCACCCTCAACCTGTGAGGGGCATTGGGAGGATTTAGAGCAAGAGTAATTGCCAGAATCCATGAATGAGACCACAAGCCAAAACAAGTTCAGAGAGCCCAAGGCAGGCTAGCACTCAGGGCTCTGAATCCAGAATTCAGTGTAGGATGGAGAAGGGACCAGAAGGAGAAAAGGTGTGGTATGAGGGTGTGGTGATACAGGACAATTTACAAGAATAAGCTCAGGAAATTTCTGAAACATCATTATCAGCTAGAAGTTTCAGGGTGATTAAGTGGTCAGGTCTATTGGATGAAAGGACCAAAGCCCTGCCAGATATCCTACCCTAACTTAGAATCCCTTGAACCTAGTTGGAAGAGTATAGTGGTTTCCCTGCATCATTTGGGGTGAGCTACATCTCCTGACTACTCTAGTGGTCCGGTCAATTTACAAAAATTGACAGTACTTGTCAATTTACAAGGGCTGGGAACTATCTGTCTTGATGCCTGTTCTTGGTTGGTATTTTCTCCTCTTTGTAAAGTTGACCCCCTCCATAGAGGTTGGGGGTATGTGAGTGAATGGGGTTGGTGACTGATGACTGACAGTAGAGACAGGCTAGGAATACCAATGAGCAGTGGAATGGTGCAGTGCAGCTACAAGGAGTGGGGAAAAGCACAAGGAAAGCCATGGGACTCTGAAGATAAAGGGCTGAGTGTGGACATGTCTTGAAAAACAATCCAGATGAGGTACCCAGCTCAAACTGCCTCCCATGGTTTCTGCATTCTTAGCATACCAGAATGCATGTGTCTTGTGGCTAGGATTGTTGGTCTATGTTGCCACCAGATACTGTCTGGGATAGAAGGTTGGCTGTCCAGTGGGTATAGTAAACATGGGTCTAACTATCAGGAGAAGGGCATGGGCTAGAGATTAGTTTTGGCTCTGTCAGAGGTCATCAAGGCCATGGGTTTAGGTAAAATAAAGTGAGTATTGTGTAGACTGTGGCCTACATGCTATGGGATGCCATCTCTCCTCCTGAAAATACATTTGGAAACTAAAATTATGCAAAAACCCTGCAGACTTGAAAGGTAATGTGCTGAACCAGAAATTCAATCAGAGGATATTTAACTGTATATATACCATTGCCTATGTATTCATGGCTCATATTTACATATGCAGTTAGATATCATGAATTTTCAATTTCACATATGCTATCTCACATCAATTTTAAGACTCTACTTTTGGCCTTCTTTGTCCAAGACTGAGAGTACACTTACCAATACCAAGACACTTATCTCCTCTAACCAAGTGTGTGTTTTAGGCAGCCGAAAATTGCAGCAGCTAGTTTTTCATGGCAAGAGAACAAGGGGCTAGAGGCAATCTTGGGCCCAAGTACTGGAGACAAGGTCCATGGTGCATCCCATATGTAAATGGTAGTCTGAGAAACAGAAAAGAAAAAGAATTTAAAGAAATGAACAGAGCCTGAGACTTGTGGGAGAACATCAGGCATACCAACATATGCATAATGGGAGCTCAAGAAGGAGAAGGGAGAGAAAAAGGAGCAGAAAGAATATTTGAAAAGATGATGAACAAACCTCCACAAATTTGTTGAAAGTCATGAATCTACTTATTTGAGAAGCTCAACAAACTTCAAGTAGGATAAACTCAAAGAAATTCACAATGAGAAACATTATAATTAAACTGTTGAAAGCCAAACACAGAACCTTGAAAGAAGCAATAGAGGAGCGACTTTCATGCACAAGAGATATTGAATATGATTAAGAGTCAATTACTCATCAAAAGCCATAGAGGCCAGAAGGCAATGGGATGACATATTTAGGTGCTGAAAGAACAAAAACACAACTGTCAACCAAAAATTCTATATCAGCTAAACTAATCCTCAAATATGAAGGATAAATTAAAACATTCCCAGATTTTATAAAATGAGAAAGTTGGTCATCACTGGTAGACCTGCCATACAAAAAAAAAATGCTAAAGGGAGTACTTCAAGCTGAAATTAAAGGATACTAGAGAGTAACTCAAACTCATATGAATTAATAAAGGATACTGGTACTGGTAACTACTGTGGTAAATATAAAGGACAGTATTATTGTAAAGTTAGTTTGTAACTCATTTTTATTTCCTATATGATTTAAAATAAAAATGCATAAAAATTTATAAATGTATGTTAATGAGTATCCAATGTATAAAGATGATATTTGTGATGATAACAACATAAAGTTGGAGAATATGAGCTGTATAGGAGCACAGTTTTTATATACTATTGAAGCTTAGTTGGTATTAATTCAAACTAGATTGTTATAACTTTCAGATTTTAATTGTAATCCCTAAGGTAACCACTAGAAATATAACTTAAAATTTTACAGAAAAGGAAATGATAAGGGAATCAAAATGATATAATACCAAAAATCAATTAAATACACAATAAAATGGTAATGGAAAAATTGAGGAATAAAAAATATATAATACACATAAAACAAATAGAAAAATGTCAGAAGTCAGACTTATCTTAACAGTAATTTCCTTAAATGTAAATGGATTAAGTTTTCTAATTAAAAGGAAAAAATTGGTAGAATGGATTTATAAAGCAACATCCAAGTACGTACTGCCTATAAAAGGCTCACTTTACATCCATGGCAGAATAGGTTGTACGTGAAAGAATTGAACAAGATATCCCATGCAACTAGCAACCACATGAGACTTGAGGTGGCTGTGCTAGTAAGAGATGAAATAGATTTTAAGACAAAAATTGTTAAAAGAGACAAAGAAGGGTATTACACATTGATAACAGGGTCTATACATCAAGAAGATATAATAATTATAAACATACATAAATTCAACAACAGAGCCTCAAAATATATGAAGCAAAAATTGAAAGAATTACATGCAGGAATAGTTCTACAATAATAGTTGGAGAGTTTAAAACACCACATACCACACTGAGACAGAAGATCAATTAGTAAGGAGAAGATTTGAATAACATTGCAAACCAGATGCAACTAACATATATATATATATACATATATGCATGTGTGTGTGTATATATATATATAAAATACTCAACAGCAGAATAAACATTTTTCTCAAGTGCATATGAGACATTATATAGGATAGACTATATGTTTGGCCACAAAAAGTCTCAATAAATGTGAAAAGATTGAAGTCATACAAGATATCCTCTCTAGCAACAAAGGAATTGCACTAGAAATCAACAACAGAAGGAAAATTGGAAAAATCCACAAACGTGGCAATTAAACAACACACTCTTAAACAACCAATGTGTCAAAGAATAAATTACAATGGACATTAGAAAATACTTTGAGAGAAATGAAAACACAACACAATATATCAAAACAAATGGGATGCAATGAAAGCAGTGCTCAGAGGGAAATTTACAGCTGTGCCTACATTAAAACATAAGAAAGATTTCAAATCAATAACCCAATTTTACATCTTAAGAAACTAGACATAGAGGAGCAAACTAAATACAAAGCCAACAGAAAGAAGGAATTAAGGAAGATTAGAGCAGAGATAAATGAGATAGAGACTAGAAAAACAATATAGAGATAGTCAACAAAACGAAGACTTTGTTTTTTTTAATAGAACAGTGAAATTGATAAACCCTTTGCTAGACTGACTAAGAAAAAAGGGAGAAGACTCAAATTATTAAATTCAGAAATGATTGTATGAACATTACTACTGACCTTACAGAAATAAAAAGGATTATACAAGAATACTATGTACAAATTTTTGCATGTCAAAAATTTATATAACCTAGATGGAATGGACAAATTCCTAGAAACACACCAACTACCAAATCTGACTCATGAAGAAATAAAAAATGTAAATAAATCTATTACAAATAAAGAAACTGAATCATTAATCAAAGTACCCACACATAGAAAGCCCAGGACAAAATAGCTTCACTGGTGAATTCTACCACACATTAAAACAAGAATTAATACTAATCTTTCTCAAACACTTCCATAAAAATAAAAAGGAAAGAGTACTTCCTAATTCATTCTGTGTGGCAAGCATTACTTTGATATTAAGCCAAATAAAGACATAACAAGGAAAAAAATTACAGAGCAATATCCTTTATTAATATGTATGCAAATATTTTCAACAAAATACTAGAAAAGCAAATCCAACATGTGTTAAAAAGATTACCCACCCTGAACAAGTGGTATTTATCTCAGGAATCCAAGAGTGGTTCACTATATGAAAATCAATCATTTTAATGCACCACATTAATAGAATAAAGGGGAAAAAACACAAGATCATCTCAATGCAGAAAAAGCATTTGACAAAATACAACACACTTTCGTGATTAAAAACACTCAACAAATTAGAAAAAGAAAAGAACATTCTCAACCTGTTAAAGGACATTTATGAAAAACTCACAGCTAACATACTCAACTGTGGAAGACTGAAAACTGACCCCCTAAGATCAAGAACATGACAGGGATGCCGGCTTTCAGCTCTTTTATTCAATGTAGTACTGGAAATTCTAGAAAGAGAAATAAAGCAAGAAGTAGAAATAAAAGACATCCAAATTGGAAAGGAAGAAGTAAAATTCTCACTATTCTCAGATGACATGATGTTATATATGGAAAATTCTGAAACATACACAACATTATTAGAGCAAGGTTGCAAGGTACACAACTGACATGCAAAAATCTGTTGTATTTCTATACACTATCAACAAACAATCTGAAAAGGAATTTTTAAAAATTCCATTTAAAATAACATCAAAAATAATAAAATACTAAGGAATAAATTTAACCAAGGAGTTACAAGGCTTGTACACTTAAAAAATACAAAACGTTGCTGAAATACATTAAAAGAGACCCAAATAAATGGAAAGATTGCCCCTTCCACATGGATTGGAAGACTTAATATTATTAAGATAGAAATATTCCCCAATGCAATCTACAAATTCAATACATCCTTATCATAATCCCAACAGCAGTTTTTGCAGAAATGGGAAGACTGATGCCAAAATTCATGTGGAATTACAAGAGAATTCGAAGAGCCAAAAAAAATCTTGAAAAAGAAGAACAAGGGTTAAGGCCTCACACTTCCCAATTTCAAAACCTTCTATAATGCTGGGATAAAAATATACACATGGATAACGGAAATAGAATTGAGAGTTCAGAAATAATTGATATTCTACAGGGGTGCCAAGATCACCTGGGGAAACATTAGTCTCTTGAACGAGCAGTTCTAAGACAACTGGATATCTACATGCAAAAGAACCATGTTGGATCCTTACCTCATACCATAAACAGAAATTAACTCAAAATGGATCCAAGACCTAAATGTAAGTGCTAAAGCTATGAAAATCTTATAAGAGAACACAGGGATCAGTCTTCATGAGCTTGGATTTGTCAGTAGTGTCTTAAATATGAAACAAAAGCAAAAAGCAACAAAAGAAAAATAGATAAAAAGGATTTTAGTAAAATTAAAATTTTTAAAGCATCAAAAGGCACTATCAATAGAGTAAGAAGACAACCCATGAATGGAAAATGTATTTGCAAATCATTTATCTTATAAGAGCCTAGTATCCAGAATGTGTCAAGAACCGTTACAACTCAACAACATAAAGACAAACAACCCAATGGGCAAAAGACTTGAATAGATATTTCACAAGAGAAGAAGCAAATGAGAAGGTGCTCAATGTCATTAGTCATCAGGGAACTGCAGGTCAAAACCACAATGAGATACCATCTCACACCCATTGGAGAGCTATCAACAAACAAACAAAATCAGAAATAGCAAACATTGGCAAGGATCTGGAGAACTGGAACCCTCAAAGATTGCTTGTAGGATGGTAAAATCATGCAGCCACTTACAAAAGAATCGGCGATTACTCATTAAAGTAAATATAGACTTACCATATGACTCAGCAATTCCACTCCTAGGTATAGAACCCATAGAATTGAAAGCAGGGAATTAAACAGATACTTGTATGCCAATTTTCATAGCAGCATTATTCACAATAGCCCAAAGTCAGAAATAACCCAGGTGTCAATCAATTGATTAATGGATAAACATGATGTGGTTTACCTGTACAATGGAATATTGTTCAGTCATAAAAAGGAATTAAGTACTGATGCATGCTACAACATGGATGAATCTTTAAAACCTTAAGCTAAGTGAAAGAAGCCAGACACAAAAGGCCACATATTGTATGATTCCATTTATATGAAATATCCAAAATAAGAAAATTCATAAAGAGAGAGAAGAGATTAGTCTTGCCAGGGACTGGTAAGAGGTGTGAGTGGGGTTGAGGAGTCACTTTTTAATAGGTATGGGGTTCCTTTCGGAGTGGTAGAAACTAGATAGTGTGATGGTTGCTGAACATTGTGAGTATACTTAATGCCAATAAATTGTACACTTTAAAATGGTTAAAATTGTAAGTTTTATGTTTTGTGTATTTCACCACAACAAATATAAAGGGATGCAGAGGGTTATTTGTCTACAGAAGAGGAAAAGCCAATGTGACCATGGATGCAAAGATTTGAGTGATATTGCCACAAGCCAAGGAATGCCAGCAGCCTTAGAAGTCGGTAGGAACAAACCCTGTTGACTCCTTGATTTTGGCCCTATAAAAAACATTTTGGACTTTTGTTTCCCAGAAATGTAAGAAAAATCATTTGTGTTGTTTCACAACACTAAATTTTTGATAATTTGTTACAGCAGTAACCAGAAACTTATAGAGGCTATTAAAATGAGTACCTTAATTTATGTTACTAAGAGAAGGTGGTGATGTCATCAACATGGCAACATAAGACATCCCCTAGAAAAGTCATCCCTTTGAATCAGCTAATAATGAAGAAAACTCACTTGCTTAGAACTTTGGAGGAAATAGAGACTGGAGAATGATTCCACAAATGCTGAATCAAAGAAAAAGAAAAATAATCTACAAAAGCAGGTAGAAAGTTTATGTCCTGAAACCACCAGTCTGTACCCCCTCATCCTCATCCAATGCTACCCAGCTTGAGGGTATCACTGAGGCAGTGGCCTGGGTCCCATCCACCATGGATACAAACTATACAGCAACATAGAACCCTATGCATATCCAGGCACAGGGACCCAAGTCCACAGAGACTGAAGGCAGAACACAAGCCACTAAGTCTTGCTGCATGCAAAAGGGTCACCAGTGGGGAAAAGAGAGAGAGAGAGACTGTGGCAGAACTGTGGGCAAGAGGTGGGCTTACTAAATCTAGTTTCTGTTGGTTGGACCACCTAAATGCAAAATGGACTTTTCTGGAGTGACCCCCCTTTTCTGGTTTGACCCCATCTGGTCCGTCAGGGTGGGATACAGTAAAAGGTAAGACATCAGAGGCAGAAAAGCCTTGCAGGAAAAACAGAGTGTTGAACTAAACTGCTGTAATACAGGAGGGTCCCAGAACTGAAAAGTGTAAGGAAAAGAGGGCACTGAGTAAGGGGGAGAATGTAAACAGATCATAGGAGCTAGGGAGTAAATTCTGCACAAAACAAACAGAACAGATCATGATTCCCAGAGAATGAATGAAAGGACACTTTCTCCTGGAGGTGAAAAATTGCACAAAAAATGCAGTCTTAAAAATTGTATCACAAATCCAGGGCAAGAATCAGAAGAAGAAGAGCTGAGAAAATCTGAGCTGTTAAACATGGGCTACTCTAAAGGCCTAGAATAACTTGTACCAAGCATCAAAGAAGAGCCTTAACACAGGCCAAAACACAAATCTGATTAATAATAAAACATCAGACAGGAGGGAGAAACAGAACTTCAATGTTATCTCATCAAGAAAATCACATGTGTAGACATCAGCAAAAAATTACAAGCCATAATAAGAAACAAGAAGATATGGCTCAGTCAAGGGGGCAAACTGACATTTCAGAGGAGACGCAAAATTTGGAACAACTAATCAAAGAAGTTTGAAGAAATCTCCTAAATAAATTTAAGGAGATGAAGGAAAATATGGATAAAGAGCTAAAGGATATTAAGAAGACAATGTGTGAGACAAAGAATAATTTGAAAGTATAAAAGGAAACATAACAGAAATTATGGGATGGGAGGCACAATAACAGAGATTAAAAATACACTAAGGGCAATACAACAGCAGAGTTGAAAAGGTAGAAGAAAGAATCAGGACAATTGAAATCACACAGGCAGAAGGACAGATAGAGGAAGGAACAGAAAAAAAATGAGCAGTGTCTGAGGGATTTGAGTACAGCACAGAGCAAACAAACACATGTGTCATGGGAGTCCCAGAGGAAGAAGAGAAGGGAAAAGGGGCAGAAAGAATATTTGAGGAAATAATGGCCCCAAATTTCCCAGCTCTTATATTCTTAGGAGAGCAATTGCTATTATATATATTTCACATTTTGTAGATGACATACTGTTTTCCAAAGTGGTCATGATAATTTATATTTGTGCCAGCAGTTTGAGAATTCTTTCTGCTTCACACCCTTGCTAATAATCACTCTTGGCAATTTTAATGTAAATTTCTTATTGAAGTATACTATGCATATAGAAAAGGGCACAACTTAGAAGTGTGTAATTTGAAGCATTTTCCACTGTGCAGATCAAGGCTTAGCACAATATCAGCACCCCAGAAGCCTCCCTCATTTTCCACCACAGTCAATTACCCCCCATCAGTAACCAGTATTCTGACTTCTATCGCCAGCTAGTAGTTGTGCTTGCTTTTTCTTTAAAATCAACTTCACTGAGGAGTAATTTACTTACAATAAAAGTCACCCATTTTATGTGTACAGTTCAATGAGTTTGGGCAAATGTATACACCTGTGTGACCACTACCAAGATCAAGATATAAGACATTTCTGTTACCCCAACAGCTCTCTCGTATCCCTTTGCTGTCAGTCTGCCCCCACCACTAGCCCCAGGCAACTGTTTATCTACTTTCCCTTACTGTTGATCAGTTTTCCCTTTTCTAGAATTTCATGTAAATGGAATCATACACTTTATACTCTTCTGTATCTCTTCAGCATATTTTCTTGCAACTCAGCAATATTGTAGCATTCACTGGTGTTTGTTCATTTGTGTTGAGGAATAATATTCCAGTTTTGCTTCTTTTTGCTTTATATAAAAGGAAACATACAGAATATCCCATTTTTATCCAGCTTCTCAAAGCATTCTTATGTTTGTGAGACATTCTTCTTGTCGACATAGCATTAGTTTGTTCTTTCTCATTGCTGTGTAGTATTCCATTGTATAAATAATCCACATTTTCTTAAATCAAGTTTACTAATGATGGACATTTGTGGTTTTTCCAGTTGGGGGCTATTATGCATTATTTTATCATTAAAATTCCTTTACATGTTCTAGAGCAATTTCTCGGATATATTATAGTAATTTTTTCAAACATAGTGAATAATGCCCCATTAATTTCCAAAGTAGTTTTAGTAATTTATACTCTCATCAGTGGTTTTTTATTATTTTGTCACTTTACATCTTTATCAACAGTTGGTTTTGACAATTCTTTTAATGTTATCATATGGGGTAGGTATTTGTAGTATTTTGTGTTCATATAAGCTTGCATTCCTGTGTTTAATAAATATGTTGATCACTTTTTTATATGGTTAATGGCTATTTGTACCTATTTTTTGTGAAGTGTCTTTTCAAGTCTCTTGTACATTTTTACATCATGCTGTCAATTTATTATTCTTTGGTAAGACTTTATATATTCTGAATGGGAGTGTTCTGTTCATTTTATATGTTACAATTGTCTTCTTACACAGTGTGGCTTACTTTTTCAGTGTTTTAATGCTATTTTTAAAAAAA
The DNA here is from genome assembly GCF_015220235.1 of Choloepus didactylus. Classification (NCBI taxonomy): domain Eukaryota; kingdom Metazoa; phylum Chordata; class Mammalia; order Pilosa; family Megalonychidae; genus Choloepus; species Choloepus didactylus. Next base: position 189,954,159 of record NC_051334.1, on the reverse strand, counting down.
TAATCAGTTCTTAATTTTAACATATTTCACAATTATCAACTTTTTCCTTTATTTCTGTGCTTTATGGTTAGTTTTGTTTGTAATTTCCTGAACTACAGCTATAAAACTATTCCCCTTTGTTATCTTCCAGAGGACTTGTTGCTTTGCTTTTGTCATTTAAACTTACAATCCACAATGGAATTGATTTTTGTGTAGGCTGTAAGGTAGAGGTCAAATTCTTTTTTTCCATATGGTTATGAAATTGTCCCAGGAAAATTTGTTAACTAACTTGTTGTTTCCCTACTGCTCAGCAGTATCATATTTTTCATAAACCATATATCCACATCTGTGGGTCTCTTTCTGTGATGTCTATTAGGTCCATTGGTCTAATTGGTCCTTGCAGCAATGCCACATTAATTTTTTTTGCTCTGTGAAAGACATTTTAAGACAATGAAAAGATAAGCCACAGACTGGGAGAAAATATTTTCAGAACACAGATGATAAAGGACTTGTATCCAAAATATAAAAAGAACACTTAAAACTTACAAATAAGAAAATTTACAACCCAATTAAAAATGGGCAAAAGGTCCAAACAGATGCCTCACCAAAAGAGATATAGAGATGACAAATAAGCATATGAAAAGATGACTCAATGTCATTTGTCATTAGGGAGCTGCATACTAAAACAACAATGAGATACCTCTACATATCTATTAGAATGACTATAATCCCAAAAATGCCAATACCAAGTTCTGGAGAGGATGCCAAGCAACGGAAACTTTCACTCATTGCTAACAGAAACACAAAAGAGTACGGTTACTTTGGAATACAATATAGAAGTTTCTTACAAAACTAAATGTAGTCTTACTATATGACGCAGAAATCGTGTTCTTAGATATTTAATCAACTGATTCTAAAACGTATGTCCACAAAAAAAAAAAAAATTTTTTTTTTTATATTTATATAGCATCTTTATTCATAATCACCAGAAACTGGAAGCAACCAATATGCCCTTTAGTAGGTTAATGGATAAACAAGCATGGTACATTCATACATTACGATATTATTTAGTGATAAAAAGAAATTATGTATCTAGGTATGAAAAGATCTGAATGGAATGTAAATGCATACTGCTAATTGAGAGAAGTCTGTCTGAAAAAGCTATGTAATGTATAATTCCAATTATATTACCTTCTGGAAAAAGCAATAATATAGAGACAATAAAAATATTAGTGGTTGCCAGGGATTCAAAAGGATGGGGGAGAAGTGAATAGCTGAAGCACAGGGGATTTTTAGAGCCATGAAAATATTTTGTATGATACCATAATGGTGGATACATGACATTAAGCATTTGTCAAAACCCATAGAACATTACAGCACAAAGATAGAACTTTATACAAATTAAAAAAATATTTAGGGAGTCAGATGATTCCAAGAAGAAGTGAATACTGTGGCCAGAGAACATAATTGCATTATAAATAATTATGAAACCACCTTAGTGGAGGGTAAGGGGAGTGGGGAGTAGATAACCTAAGTATTTTTGGAAACAAGTGGAGTTTGTAAGACTAAAGGCAACAGGAAATGAACGTATCATTGTACTGTAATTGATAAAATTGTTTCCCATTGGGGTACAGATTAACAATTCTGAGACTGCTATATATGTATCAGTGAATTGAACAATTAAGTAAATGAATGGCAGATCCCCTTAAGGAAGAATTCAAAATAATTTATGTAGATACTTCTTCCTCAAAGAGGGGCAGCATAAAGCCCCATGCCTTAGTAACTTTTTAATGAAAAATATGGTATGGAAAGGGGGTGGAGAACTTGATATGATGCACTGAGAATGTCACTTTACCTCTGCGATGTTTTTCTTCCAAACTCATAGTACCAGTTCAGTTGTGAGACAAATAGTAGGGAGATATTATCTTTATTGTACTAGAGAGGAAGTACATCTGCCCTTTTCTCTAGAGGAAGCCATCATTTATATCTTCCCAAATTATACAAGTTTCCTTGAAGAGATAGCCTCAAGTCATCAAAAACAAGGAAAGTCTGAGAAACTGTCATAGCCAAGAGTATCCTAAAGCTAAATATAATATGGTATTCTGTTGCTGAATTGATGTATGTTTATAATTATTATATCTTCTTGATGTATAGACCCTGTTATCAAAGTGTAATGTCCTTCTTTGTCTCTTTTAACAATTTTTTTGTCTTAAAATCTATTTCATCTGTTATTAGCATAGCCACCTCAAGTCTCATTTGGTATTCTTTTTTGGAACCGAAAAGAGACATTAGGTAAAAATTAAGAAAATCTGAATAAACAATGTACCTTAGTTATAATGATTTACCAATATTGATTCATTAATTGTAATAAATGCACCATACTAATGTAAGAAGTTAACAATAGGGTAAACTGGGTGATGAGATACGTGGGAATTCTCTATATGGGAATTTTTCCATAAGCCTAAAACTGTTCTAAACATTAAAGTGTATTTCCCAGAAAAAATATGAGCTACACAAACAAATCAAAATATCTCCCATGATTAAAATCCTCTCAACCCTCCTTTTCCACTCTGCCTTCTGGATAACTTTCGAGCTTCTGAGCCTTGTACCCTAGTGTTGGGAGACAGTTCTTCATGGGCATTTCTGTTTCTGCACCCTTTGGAAGTTGGCACTAACTGCCCTATTGTTCCAGACTATCTTTTCAAGGATATTTGTATAATTTTGGAAGATATAAATGGTGGCTTCCTCTGGAGAAAAGGGAAGATGTACTTACTCTCTAATATAATAAAGATAATATCTCCCTACAGGACAAAGGTCAGACAGGTTTGCTTGCAGCCCATTATAAAAGATTCAGGTTCCATAACCTCAGGGTTCCTTGACTGTGACATAAACCCATTGGATGCACAGTATTTACCTGGGTCACTCCATTTTGCCATCATGTGACTAGAGGTACGTTACTCCTGGTATTCGAGGGCGTTCTCTGCAATACTTGTTGGTCTCCTCTCTGTCTCTCCAACTAGTTTCTGAGCCTGTGAAAAAGAGCTATCTTCCTCTCCAGAGTGTACTATATTCCCTAGCATGTAGTAAGCACACAGAAAATATTTACTGAATGGATTAAAGAAAAGTGACTCTCATCCAACATGATCCCTCACAGCAGTCTTCTGATTCACTCACCAACTCAAAAACCCCATGGTCTTTCTTTATTCAGTTTCTTTTACTGAAGAATAACATACTTACAAAAAAGTGCACACATTTCTTAATGAATTATTATAGAGTGAAAACACTAGTGTAACAAACCCTTAAGTTAAGAAACAGCATTTCTAAGACCCCCAAACCACTCATGCTCCCTCACAATAACTATTCCCTCCCTCTACCCCCAAAGAAACTGCTATTGTATCTTACAACACTACAGACTATCGTTTCCTGCTTTGGAATTATATAGGAAAAAAACCATACAGTATATGTTATGTGAATCTGGCTTTTCTTATTAAATTTATGTTTTTGAGATCCATCTATGTTGTTACATGTACCTAGTTAATTCATTTTAATTGCTATACAGTATTCTAAATTAGTAGGACCTCACAGGCTAATTTATCTAATCTATTCTTGACGGATATTTGGGTTGATTCTAGTCTTTTTGGCTTTAATGAACAGTGCTGCTATGAACATTTACATACAGGTCTTTTAGTGCATATGTGCATGGATATTTGTTAGATATTAACCTAAAAGTGATGTTATTTTCACAGGATATGCATATTTTTAACTGGAGAAACTACTGCCAAACAATTTTCTAAAGTACTTGAACCAACTTATACTTATGCCAGCAATATATGAGAGTTCTCTTAGCTATACATTATATGTTGTCTGTATTTTTTTTTTTAGCCACTCTGGTGTGTGTAAAGTGGCTTCTCATTTTGGTTTAATTTGCATGTCCATGATGACTAATGACATTGAGCACCTTTTTTTGTTCTTGTTGGACATTTTGATATCCTCCTTTGGAAAGTGCTTGTTTGAATCCGTTTGTCCATTTTTCTCTCGAGTTTTCTGTTTGTTTCCTTAATTTTTTGGATTATTTATATATTCTGGACAAGAAAAATATTATGGATATCTTTTGCTGTGTCACAAACCCTCTCAAATGTAGAACCATAAAACAAAAAACAAAAAACAAAAACAATTTAATATGCTCAATGATTCTGTGGGTCAGGAATTTTGACAGGGTACAGTGAGGATGGTTTGTCTCTGACACCCAATATCTGAGGCCTTAGCTAGGAAGACTTGAATGGCTGGGGATGTCTGGGATTGTCTTGAATGTCTGGAATAATCTGAAGGCTTCTTTACTCACATTTCTATCACTAAGCATGGGATGACAAAATGGTTTAGCTCAGTCGAGTCTGTCATCTAGAGCACCTGCACATGGCCTTTTCTCTTGTTTTGGACTTCCTCACAACAGGACAGCCTTAGGATTGTTGGAGTTCTTACATGGGTTCCTTGAACTCTAAGAGTGATGATTCCAGCAGCACAAGTCAGAATCTGCATAGCATTCTATGAACTAGCCTCAGAAGTAGCATAATCTCACTTCAACTTTTCTCCATAGGCCAAAGCAGTCCCAAACCTGATGTCAAAGGATTTGCGGCCATGTCTTAAAAGCACCACAATCTGGCCACAAACTGTTTACATTCCTTTTGTATACAAAATGCCCTCCTCTCTCAAGACCCCTCTCCCCCAAGTCCCATCCCAATATGATATCAGGTCCAGAAATCTTATCATCTAAATCAAGTCCAGATATGAATGAGATCCCTTGTGTTCAATTTTTTTGAGTATGGTTCTTCTTGATCTGAAAACCAATGAACTAAAGAGACAAATTCACTTTCCCACAAGATACAATGGTGAGACAGGTATAAGAGACCTGCAATAGATAGTCTGATTCAAAAAAGGGAGCAATTGGAAGCACATTAACTTCACTGCTCCATAGCAACTCTCAAGCCAGTTGGTCACATGTTGCCAGTTCTTTGATTAAGGCCACATCTTGCTTCTTAGGAATGATTTTCCATGCCTCTTGGCTCTGCCATCTGTGCTCTTTGTTCTACCTCCAAATTCTCCTTTTCTATAAAAATTACCCTATGTTTACTGATGAGTAGTGTTCTCAACCTGCTTCCTGATGGTTAGGTTCATGTGTCAAGTTGGCCAGGTGATGGTGCCCAGGTGTCTGGTCAAGCAAGCACTGGCCTAACCGTTACTGCAAGGACAGTTAATAAACCAGAAGGCTGGTTTATTAAATTATCAGTCAGTTGGCTGCAGCTGTGACTGATTACATCAATGAAGGATGTGTCTTCTGCAATGAGAGAATTCAATCAGTTGGATTTAACCCAATCAGTTGAAGACTTTTAAGCAAAACAGATAGAGGACCTTCACTTCTTCAGCCAGCCTGCCTCTCCTGAGGAGTTCGTCAAACACCTTCATCAGAGTTACCAGTTCTCTGTCTGCCCTACAGAATTTGGACTCATGCATACTGCCCTATGGAATTTGAACTCTTGCATCCCCACGGTTGTGTGAGACACTTTTATAAAATCTCGTATTTACAGATATCTCCTATTGATTTTGTTTGCCTAGAGAACCCTAACTAATACAGGATCCAAAGATCTTTTATTTTATATTCTCTCTGCCCCTTTTGGTCCTTTCTGTTATAATTCCTTTGAAACTTTGTAGGTTTTTATTTATCAATTCATAATCAACTCCATTAGACAAATGCCAAACCCACAAATCTCTTCAGGAGAAAAGACCTTCCTCAACTTGGATAATGCCCTTAAAATTTTTAGAAACCCTGCTGTTCAACAGAAACATTCACATTGCTTAAATGCCTTAAGATCCTTAGAAGGCACTCTTTTTCTATCTGAGAGGGTCTACGAGGCTCCATCTTAACTTTTTCTGATGTTTTAACAAAGGGTTTTAACTTCACACCCTTGGCTTCATCTTTATCTTGAGACCATGTTTTTCTGAAAACACTCTAGATTACTTTGAGAACCCTGTTAGTGCCTAGAAAGACCTCCCTGGACCCTCTATATTTCCTCCAAATTCTTGAAAAGCACACAATTGTTACTGCCTCCTTGCCTGTTTATGTCCTAACCTCAGGGCAGACTGGAACTCTAACTTGCTATACATATTTGGACCTATTTATGGACTTTGCACAAAAAATATTCCCTCCAACAAAATCTTGCTGGTTGGGAAGCTCAAATAGACTGAACGTCAGCAAACACAGTGGATCTGCTACTAACTGGTGGGGCATATTCTGATGGGGATGGGCTGCTTGTCAATTTATAAAAATCTCACAATAGAAACATTCCCTCTCCCTCACAACACCAAAATCTTAGGCCCTGACCTAAGATATGGAAGTTGGAGGTGTGAGCTGGCACTGTACTCAAAAGACAGAGAACATTTTTTTGTTTGTTGCTTCTGTGGGCTCCCACACCCAGTGCAAGCTTAGAAAAGTCCAAAGGCTGTACTCTTTCCCCAATTGTGCCCTTCTGAGGGGACATATGACAAAGATCAATGTCTGGTAGGCAGTTCTGAAGTTTCACCCACAGCTGCTGCCTTTGGCTTGCCTTTACATTCTCTTAATGGTCTGCAGCTTTATTATTTTATTTTTCTCATTTAGATGTACAATACACCTAGGATTGTTTTCTGAGTTAGGGGTCAAATTTTATTTTATTTTTCCACATAGATATCCAATGTAGCCAGTATCATATACTGAAAAAAAATTTCTTGGTGGCAGCATTGTCAAAAATAAATTCTCCAAATAAGCATTGGTCTGCTTTCAGACTCTGTTACATTTGTCTATTTGTCTATCCTTGTGCCAATATCATGCTGCCTTAATTACTATAGCTTTTTATAGTAATTAAAAATAGTGATTAAAAACTGTTTTTAAAAAATCATTTTATTGAGATATAATTAATATATGCATATACGTAGCTTTACATTAAATCTTGAAATGAGGTAGGATAAATCTTTCAAATTTTTCTTAATTTACAAAATTATTTTGGAAATTCTAGGTCCTTTGCATTTCCATATGAACCATATAATAAGTTTGTCAATTTCTACAAAAAAAAAGCCTGCTCAGATTTTGATGTGGATAGAATTAAATCCATAGATCCATTTGGAGAGAACTTCTGCCTTAATATTGAAACTTCTGATGCATGAACATTTATTCCCATTTATTTCTGTCTTCTAAAATTTCTCTCAGCTCTTGTGAAGTGCTCAGTGTACAAACCTTTCACATATTTTGTTAAAGTTACATCTAAGTATTTCAGGCTTTTGATACTATTATAAATTTTAAAATTTAAAACTTTAATTTTGATCCTGTTATATTAGAAGTACACTTTATTTTACATATTGACCTTGTATCCTGTGATGTTACCTACCTTGTGTATTATTTCATGAAGTCTTTTGTAGATGCAACAAAGCTTTTAACATTGATGATAATGTTGTCTGCAAATAAAGATAATTTTATATCTTCCTTTCCGATCTGAATACTACTACTATTCTTGCCATATTGCACTGGTTTGGGCATCCAGGTTAATGTTAAAAAGAAGTTGCCAGAGCACACATGCTGATCATTGTGAGGAAAGCTTTCATTATTTTCCATTACTAAGTTTGATTTTAGCTATAGATTTTCATATATATCTTTTATATGATTGAGGAAATTTCCTTCCATTTCTGTGTTGCTGAGAGTATTTTTTAAATCAGGAGTACATTTTGAATTTTGTCAACTTCTATTTCTGTATTTATTACGATGGTCTTGTGGTTTCTTTTAGTCTGTTAATGTGATTAATTAGTTTCATAGATTTTCAAATATGATATTGACTTTGCAGTCCTGGGGTGAATTCACTTGGTCAGTTTGTATTATCTATCTTATATATCACTGAAATTGATCTGTTAACATTTCCTTAAGGTTTTTTGTGTCTGTATTCACGAGGAGCATAGATCTTTAGTGTTGTTGCATTGACTTTATATGGCTTTGTATTAAGAGTAACATAAGCATAACAAAATGAGTTGGGAAGGGTTTCTTCTTTTACAGTTTCCTCAAGGAGTTATTATAGGGCTAGTATATACCAGTGAAGTCATCTGTGCATGGATGAATTTGGGGGAATATTTTGACAATAAATTTAGTTTATTTGATATATATAGGCCTATTTGGGTTCTATTTTATTCTTGCATGAATCTTTGATCATTTGTGTTTTTCAAATAATTTGTCCATTTCTTCTGTTATCAAATTCATTGGCATAAACTTCATAATATTCTCCTATTATCTTTCTATTGTCTATGTGGTGTCTAACAAGGGCCCCTATTTTATTCATGATATTGGTAATTTTTGCCTTCTCTCTTTTTCACTTAATTTATCTGGCTGGTAGTTTACCAATGCTATTGACATTTTTTAAAATCAGCTTTGGTTTCACTGATTTTCTCTATTGTTTTTCTAGTTTGTACTTTCTTGATTTCTGCTTTTATTCTCATTATTTCCTTCCTATTTACTTTGTGTTTTACTTACTCTGCAATTTCTAGCTTATTAAAGTAAAACATTTGGTCATGATTTTAGACAATTGTTCTTTTCTAATATAAACATTTAAAACTACCAACTTCTCTCTAAGTACTGCTTTGCTGCATACCATAAATGTAATATATTTTATTTTCATTTTCATTTAATACAAAATATTCCCAATTTGTCTTGTGATTTCTGCTCTGATCCAGGTTTGTTGTTTAATTTCCATATAATGGATGATTTTTTCAGATATCTTTGTGTTATTATTTCTAGTTTAATGACATTGTAATAGAGAATATACTCTGTATAAATTGAAACATTTGAAATTTGTTTCAGCTTGTTTTATGGCCCACAATATGGTCTACCTTGGTGATTATTTGATGTGTACATAAAGATAATATATATTCTGTTGTTTTGGGATGAAGAGTTCTATAAAGATCAGTAAGATCAAGAAGTTTGACAGGATGTTTCAAATCTTCTCTATTCATACTGATATTTTATTTTCTTGTTCTATCAATTATTGAAAGGAGTGCATATAAATCTCCAAACCATGGCTGTGGATATGATTATCAACCCTATCAGCTTCTGCTTCATATATTTTGAAGTTATGGTATTAGGTACAAACATGTTTAGGACTGTTATATCTTCTTGATGAATCATTGGACCCTTTATCTTTATTAAATGGCCCTCTTGTTCTATAGCAATATTCCTCATTCTAAAGTATGCTTTTTTTTGCTGATTTTAACAAGTCCTCTCTAGCTTTTTTTAAAAAAATTAAAGTTTGAATTATAAAACTTTTCCATCATTCTACTTTTTTCTTTTTTTATGAGAGAAATTGTGGGTTTATAGAACAATCATGCACAAAATACAGGATTCCCAAATACCACCCTCTTATTAACATATTATATTGGTTTGGCATATTTACTCTAACTGATGAAAGCACATTTAATAATTGTACTTTTAACTATAGTCCATGGTTTAACTTTAGGTTCACTGTTTGTGTGAGTCAATTCCATAACTTTTAAAACGAATTTTATCCTAGTAACATATACAACCTAAAATTTCCCCTTTTAACCACATTCAAATATATAATTCAGTGCTGTTAAAAACATTCACAGTGTTGTGCTACCTTCACCACCATCCATTACCAAAGCTTTTCCATTATCCCAAATAGAGACTCTGTATATTTTAAAGCTTAATTTCCTATTCCCTATCCCCATCCCATCCCCTGGTAACTTATATTCTAGATTCTGACTCTATGAGTTTAATTATTCTAATTATTTCATATGAGTGAGATCTTGCAATATTTGTCCTTTTGCGTTTGGCTTATTTCATTCAACATGATGTCCTCAAGGGGTATGAATTTTGTCACATGTACCAGAAGTTCATACATTTTTACAGCTGAATAAAATCCATTGTGTATATACAGCACATGTTGTTTACCCACACTTGGTTGATGGACACTTGGGTTACTTCCATCTTTTGACAATTGTGAATAATGCTGATAAGAACATCAGTGTGCAAATAACTGTTTGAGTCCCTGCTTTCAATACTTTTGGATTGCTGAGTCACATGGTAATTCTATATGTAACATTCTGAGGAACTGCCAGATTATCTTCCACAATGGCTGCACAATTTTACATTCACATCAGCAATGAATGAGTGTTCCTATTTCTCCTCATCTTCTCCAACACTTGTAATTTTCCATTTTTTAAAAAAATAGTAACTATTCTAGTGGGTGTGAAATGATAGCTCATTGTGATTTTGATTTGCGTTTCCCTATTGGCTAATGTGCTTTTTAGTCATTTGCATGTCTTCTTTGGAGCAATGTCTATTCAAGTATTTGCCCAGTTTTAAATTGGGTTGTTTTTTGTTGCTGACTTGAAGGATTTCTTTACATATTCTGGATATTAAACCCTTATCAGAATGTGGTTTCCAAATATTTTCTCTCAGTGTGTAGGTTTTCATATTATTTTCATGATCAAGTCCTTTGAAGCACAAAAATTTTAAATTTGATTAAGTCCTATTTTTTTCTTGTTGCCTGTGCATTGAGTGTAATGTCTAAGAAAGCATTGCGTAACACAAGGTCCTGAACATGCTTCCCTAGATTTTCTCAAAATAATTTTATTGTTCTGGCTCTTCTATTTAGGTCTTTTATCCTTTTTTTTATACTTTTTGTATATGATGTGAAGTGGGATTCCACCTTCATTCTTTTGCAAATGTAGATCCAGTTTAAATAGCACCAATTGCTAAAGTGACTATTCTTTCCCAATTGTGAGATCTTTGCCCCCTTGTAAAAAATCAGCTGGCCATAAATGTGAGGGTCGATTTCTGAGCTCCCAATTAAATTCCATTGGCCTATGTCTGTCTTTGTGCTAGTGCCATATTCTTTTTTTAATGCAGTTTTATTGAAATATATTCACATACATACAATTATCAAAAGTGTACAATCAATTGTTCACAGAGTCATCATATAGTTGTGCATTCATCACCACAATCACTTTTTGAACATCTTCATTACTCCAAAAAAAATAAAGATAAAAATAAAAGTAAAAAAGAACACCCAAAACATCCCATACCTCTCCTGCACCCTATTATTCATTTACTTTTTGTCCCCTTGTTTTTCTACTCATCTGTCCATACACTGCATAAAGGGAGTGTGAGCCGCAAGGTTTTCACAATCACATTTAGTCATTTGCATGTCTTCTTTGGTGTAAGCTGTATAGTTATATGATCGTCTTCAAGAATCAAGGATACTGGACTGCAGTTCAACAGTTTCAGGTATTTACTTCTAGCTATTCTAATAAACTAAAAATTAAAAAGGGATATCAATATAATGCATAAGAGTTACCTCCAGAATGACCTTTCATTACCATTTGAGATTGCTTAGCCACTGAAATTTTATTTTGTTTCATTTCTCTTCCCCCTTTTGGTCAAGAAGGCTTTCTCAATCCTATGATGCTGGTTCCAGGCTCATCCCTGGGAGTCACATCCCATGTTGCCAGGGAGATTTACACCTCTGGGAGTCATGTCCCACGTAGGGGGGAAGGCAGTGAGTTTACCTGCAGAGTTGGCTTAGGGAAAGAGGTCACATCTGAGCAACAAAAGAGGTTCTCTGGGGGTGACTCAGACACAATTATAAGTAGGCTTAGCCTCTCCTTTGCAGTAACAGGCTTCTTAAGGGCAAGCCCCAAGATTGAGGGCTTGACCTGCTAAATTGTTAGTCCCCAATGCTTGTGAGAATGTCAGTAATAACCCAGATGGGGAAGTTTAATACTTTCCATTTTCCCCCAGTCCCTCAAGGGGGCTTTGCAAATACTTTTTATTCTCTGCCCAAATTACTCTGAATGTATTGGGGCTTCATGTCAACCTGAACAAACCAATGAAATCTCACTCCCTATTCAAGGTTCCTTGTAATTATGGTGTTTGAGTAAACTGACCATACAAGTTAAATTTATATAGTGTGGTACGGAAAATATAGATTTTGCACCAAACAAACATCTCTTCCTTGGTCCCACATAGAAGCTGAAGTTCTAAAACACAGTTAATATCATCCTCTACCTTTAGTCTGATCTACCCCAATCTCAACCTCATATCTCCCATCAAAGTCTGATCTCCTTTACAGCCTCTTTAACATTTGATTCATGGGGCAAAGCCAACACTCACAGCTTCCAAACTCGGGCTCCAAGTCCCAGGCACCACACAGATACCCAAAGCTCCAGGGAAACACCAAGTTATACAAAAACAACTCAGTATCTCAGAATTTAGAAATAATTGTTACAACTCCTGAATAGATGTGACTGCTGTAAGAGCTTATAATTTAGGAACTTTAACCATAAGGCCTCCCCTGATAACCCGTGCTCTCAGATTCAATTCTTAGAGTTTACACATTATAGTTAGTCCATATTAGTGAGGTGTTATAATATTTGTCTTCATTTCTGGTTTATTTCATTCAACCTACTGTCCTCAAGGTCCATTCACCTAGTTGCACACCTCACAACTTCATTCCTTTTTGCCACCACTCAGTATTCCATTGTATGCATACACCACAGTTCACCATTTGGTTTATCAGTTGATTTACCCCTAGGCTACTTCCATACATTGCAAATCATGAATACTGTCACCACAAACACCAGTGTGCAAATGCCCACTCATGTCCCCACTCTCAGTTGCTCCAACTATACAACCAATAACAGGGTTGCAGGACTGTATGGCAACCCTATAGTTAGCTTCCTCTGGAACCACCACACTGCCCTCCAGCTGGGCTGCACCATTCTACTTCCACACCAACAGTGTATAAGTACATCCCTCTATCCATATTTTCTCCAGCACTTGTATCACTCTGTTTATTTTTTAGACAGTTTTATTCACACACCATACAATCCGTTCTAAGTAAGCAATCAATGACTCATGGTATAATCACATAATTATGCATTTACCACCACAATATGTATGAGGACATTTCCATTTCTTCTGCAATGAAAGAGGAAGAGGATAAAAAAATGAAGAATAAACAAGATAGAAGAAAATAAAATAAAATACAATTGAAAGGTCAGACAACAGCAACAATATCCAGAATCCCATATGACTCCCTTATATCCCTTTCTTATAGACATTTAGCTGTAGCATATTGCCTTTGTTACAATTAATGGAAGCATATTACAATGTTACTGTTTACCATGGACTGTAGTTTGCCTTGACTGTATTTTTCCCTATACCATCCAGTTTTCAACACCTGGCAATGTTGACATTAATTTGTTCTCCCTCATGGAAAAATATTCTTATATTAGTACACTTAATCACCATCATTAACCACTCTAGATTTCACTAAGTTATGCAGTTCCAGTCTTTATCCCCTATCTTTCTTTCTGGTGTCATACATGCCCCTAGCCTTCCTCTTTCAACTCTACTCACACTCATCTTTGTTCAGAGTACTTACAATATTGTACTACCATCACACAGTATTGTGCTATCCATTTCTGGATCTATACAATCAATCCTGTTGAACATTCTGTACTCCTTCAGCATCAGATGTTTGATCTCTACCCTCTTTTTTGTCTCCTGATAACCTCTGTCCTGAACTTTAACTTTCAAGGTTTGCTCATTAATGTTAGTTCATTTTAGTGAGACCATATAGCATTTATCCTTTTGGTTCTGGCTAATTTCATTCAACATAATGTCTACTGTCTACCATTTTGTCTTTTGGATTTCATATGTAATATTTTATTTTTATTTTTTTCCTTTCTTTCTTTTTACTCTTACTGACAGTCTTTATTTCTACACTCTTCTCTGAACCTCTCTCTCATGTCTTTTCCTTTCTGCCTGTAGTGCTCCCTTTACTATTTCTTGTAGAGCAGATATCTTGTTCACAAACTCTCTCATTGTCTGTTGGTCTGAAAATATTTTAAACTCTCCCTTGTTTTTGAAGGACAGTTTTGCTGGACAGAGAATCCTTGGTAAGCAGTTTTTCTCCTTCAGTATCTTAAATATATCATACCACTGCCTTCTCGCTTTCACGGTTTCTACTGAGAAATCTGTGTGTAGTCTTATCAAGCTTCCTTTGTATGTGATTAATCACTTTTCTCTTGCTGCTTTCAGAACTCTCTCTGTCTTTGACATTTGATAATCTAATTATTAAGTGTCTTGGAGTCAGTCTATTTGGATCTATTCTGTTTGGGGGATGTTGCACTTCTTGGATCTGTAATTTTATGTCTTTCATAAGAGATGGGAAATTTTTAGTGATTATTTCCTCCATTATTCTTTCTGCCCCCTTTCCCTTATCTTCTCCTTCTGGGACTCCCATGACACATATATTCATATGCTTCATCTTGTCATTCAGTTCCCTGAGGCACTGCTCATATTTTTCCATCCTTTACCCTATCTGTTCTTTTGTGTGCAGGATTTCAGATGTCTTATCCTCCAGTTCATGAATCCTTTCTTCTGCCTCTTCAAGTCTGCTGTTGTATGTCTCCATTGTGTTTTTCATCTCTTCTGTTGTGCCTCTCATTCCCATAAGTTCTGTCATTTGGTTTTTCACTCTTACAAATTATTCTTTATGGTCATCCTGTGTCTTCTTTATATCCTTCATCTCTTTTGTCAAATTTTCTTTCAATTCATTGATTTGACTTAGAAGGTTTGGTTGAACATCTTTAATTAGTTGTTTCAGCTCCTGTATCTCTTTTGAAGTGTAAGTTTGTTCCTTTGGCTGGGCCATATCTTCATTTTTCCTAGTGTGACTCATAATATTTTGTTGTCCAGGCATCTGGTTTCCTTGATTACCCCAATCAGATTTTCCCAGACCAGATGGGCCCAGGTCTCAGGAGGAGGCTGTATTCAGTATCAAGTTTCCCTGAGGATGAGCTCCAGCAGGTTGCCAGACTTTCCTGTGAGGCCTCAAGACTTTTCCTATCCTGTCCAGCATGTGGTGCTTGTCAGCCCACAGCTCCCCACTGGTATAAAGGGGTGTGGTCCCTTTAATTCTCAGCAGACCCTGTCCCTGCCTTGGGTCGAGGGTCTCAGAAGCCAAGCTTCAGTTGTTTGTGCTTTGTTTGTTTCTTCCCCCAGACTCTGGGGTCTGAATTGTCTGAGGGAGGGCCACCACTTGAGCTGGGCCCCAACTCCCCCTTTTCTTAGGGTAGATAAACCTTTTAGGGAATTATCTCCTACACTTGACTTCTTTTTTTGTCTCTCTCAGTCTCTTAACTCCACCCTTGCCTGGGTCAGCACTGAGAATTCAAAATGCCTGAGGCTGTCTCTAATGAGCTACTTAGAATGAGAAAAAAAAAGAAATCCCCTTTTTCCCAGTCCCCCATGTTTGCCAGTTGACCAGAGTTGGTACCCAGTTCTCTGTGCCCCTTTTCTTGGGACATAGCTCTTTTTCAGTGAGTATTCTGAGCTCAGTTGTCTCCAAAAGCCTCTGTTTTTATTTATTGATTTATTTTTCCATCAATCCTGCCTCCTCTCTGCCAAGAGACCTCAGGATTCTTTTCTGCTTGCTCTGGGTTTATCTGTGCTCATAGCTTGGATTCAGTAGTCCAAATCTGTTAATTAAAACCACAATTGGAGCTTGGTTGAGCTACATTCCCTTGCTACTGGCAGGGACTGCTTCTTTTTCTCACAGCAAAGTTTTGCAACTCAGCCTGCTGTGCCACTGGGGGAGGGGTGCCAGCTCTGCAGTTTGGGGAATTTTACTTACAGTTCTATGCTGCAATCTCAGCTGTTCCACCCATTCCAGATTGGTGTACAATGTTTGTCCAGTCACAGATGTCCCATAACAGTTGTTCCAGGCTATTTACTAGTTGTTCCTGGCTATTTAGTAGTTGCTCTAGAGGACTAACTAAATTCCACCCCTCCCTATGCCACCATCTTGTCCTGCCTCAGTGCTATGCTCTTTTGATTACTCTGACTGCTCAATAAGTTTTATGGTTGGAAAATGTGAGTCCTCCAACTTCATTCTTTTTCAAGATGACATTGGCTATTCGGGACCCCTTATCCTTCCATATCAATTTGATGATTGGCTTTTCCATTTCTTCAAAGAGAGTTGTAGGGATTTTGATTGGGATTTCATTGAATCTGTAAATTACTCTGGGTAGAATTCACATCTTAACAATATTTAGCCTTTCAACCAATGTACAAGGAATGTTCTTCCAGTTATTTAGGTATGCTTTGATTTCTTTTAACAATGGTTTATAGTTTTCTGCGTCCTTTACATCCTTGGTTAGATTTGTTCCTAAATATTAGAGGAAATGTATCATCTTTGAGTCTCCTGTGATGCCTTTTCCGAGGATGGGTTGAAACATGGCCATATTCTGAGCCAGGGCCATGATGAGTGATCAAGTCCCCCCCCCCCCCAATCTTGGGTAACTTGGTTTTTACATCCTTTTCTGGCTCCAGCAATCTACACCAGGTGCCAGACCCCATTGTTGCCTAATGCAAGAGTGGGAGCTGTGCAATGGTAACCAACACTCAGGGACGGCAATTTACTGGTATTTACCATAATATAACAGCCTCTTCCTTTCACTCTTCCCTGGATATTGTACGCTGCTCCACTGGACTCTGAATGTTTGAAATATTGATTCAGATAGGTCCTGCCTGTTTAATTGATATTCTGGTATAGGTACTGATTACTGTAACTTCCTACTCCACCATCTCCCCACAATCCCCTATCCCATCATTTTATTTTTAAGCTATATATGCCTTTACATTTAAATTGGGATTCTTTTATAAAGCATATAGTTGGTTCTCGTATTTCATCCAGTCTCACTATCTTTTCATTTTATTTGGAAGTTTTATATCATTCACATTTAAGATAGTTATTGAGAAGGTTTTGAATTAAATCTGCAATTTTGTATTTATTCATCCCATCTGTACAATATATGTAGTTTTATCTTATCACAGTCTACTTTTAAATAATATCACTTCAAATACAGCATTTGAAATTTAAAGTGTACTTTTATTTAATCCTCCCATACTTTGTAATATTTTTGTTACATGTATTAATTTTACATATTTTATGAACCCCACAATACATTGTTATTTTTGTTTTAAATATTCAGTTATATTTCAAAGAAATAAAGAATGAGTAAAATTTCTTTTATATTTATCAAATAAATATTTATGGCCTCTCCACTTCTTTATGTTGATCTAAATTTCCATCTGCTATCACTTTCCAAGGGTTTGAAGAATTTTCTTTAAAATTGTTCTAGTTCAGATGTGCTAGTATGATTTAACTTCTGTTGTTCTAATAAACTCTTTGCTTGACCACTATTTTTGAAAGATATTTTCACTGGATATGTGAGTCCAGGTTGCCAGATTTAGAAACTTTTAAGCAACTATTTCTTGAAATATTTTCCTCCTTGCCCCTTCTGTCCTTCAAGAAATCCAATTACAGATATTGAAGACTGTTTGATATTATTCCACAGCTCATCAAAATTGGGTTTAGTATTTTAGTCATTTTTTTCTTTGTGCTTTAATAGCATGGGTCTATATTAAGACCATCTAGAGGGAGACTTTCTTAGCCTTGTGTGAGCAGTGGGAATCATTCAGCCTTCTACTTTCTGATGGTTCCTTTTCCAGTCTCAAAGAGTCTAAACATGTATGCACAGATTAGTATTCAGTCAAATTCTTGACAGGCCCCCTCTGCAAATCTCTAGAGTGCCATTTCTTTACATGTTGGAGCTGAAGCCAGAGGTCCCCATATACATTTTGAATAATCTGAGTCCACCTATTATACAACTTAACATGTAGCATTAGAAATTTATAATAGTATAACCCCAAGGGTACATCTCTGTCCTTGTGCCATTGTTGTCTTACCTTTCACTTTTACATAGGTTATGAACACATGATATATTGTTACTCTTATTACTTTAGACAGTTATCTTTTTAGAGCTATTGAAATGAGAAAAATATATATTATATTTTGTAATTATTTCATTTATTAAATTTCTGATGCTCCTCTGTTCATTGAATAGATACAAATTTCTGAACTATATCATATTCTTTATGCTGAAAGCACTTCTTTTAATTTTTCTTGAAGAATTTGGTCTGCTTGCAA
Source organism: Choloepus didactylus (assembly GCF_015220235.1). Classification (NCBI taxonomy): domain Eukaryota; kingdom Metazoa; phylum Chordata; class Mammalia; order Pilosa; family Megalonychidae; genus Choloepus; species Choloepus didactylus. Next base: position 189,936,094 of record NC_051334.1, on the reverse strand, counting down.
TGAATTCCTTCATTTTTTTGTTTGTCTTAGAAAGGTTTGCTTCTACTTCAGCTTTGAAGGATATATTTATATTTTTGCTGAGCAAAATATTCTTGTTGACAGTCTTTTTTTTGTCTTTCAGCTCTTTAAGTTGTCATTCCATTTTCTTGCTTGCATGGTTTCTGATGAAAAGTTTACTGTAATTATTACCTTTGCATCATCCCCTCTCTCTCAACTGCCTTCAAGAACATCTATTAATCATTGGTTTCCAAGAAGCTGAGTAGGATATGCCTAGAATTTTGTTTGGTATCTATTCTGCTTGGTCTCATCTGAGCTTCTTAATTTTGTGGTTTGATGTTTGTCTTTAATTTGGGAAACTTCTTGGCCATTATTTCTTCAAATATTTATGTTGTCCTATTCTCTTTTTCTTTTCATCCTGGGACTCTATTTGTACATATATTAGATGACTTGGTATTGTCTCACAGCTCCTATATGCACTTTTCTCTTTTCATTTTTTTCTCTTTGTGTTTCAGTTTGTATAATTCTATTACCCTATCTTCAAATTCACTGATTCTGTTTTTGACTATGTAGACTCTACCGATGAACTCACTGAATGCCTTCTTAATCTCTGTAACTGCATTATTTATTTCCAGCATTTCATTTGATTATTTCTTAGTTTCCATCCCTCCACTGAATTGACCTATCTGATCTCATATATTTTCAACCTTTCCATTAGACATTTAAATGTATTAATCATAGTTATTTTAAATTCATTTTATGATGATTCCAATATCTGTTTAATGTTGAAGTCTAGTTCTGATAATTGCTCTTTCTCTTCAGACTGTGTTTTCCTTACCTTTTTGTATGCCTCATGGCTTTTTTGGAAAGCTGGACAAATTTTATGGGATGGCAGATACTGGAGTATATATTTGCTATGTTTTGAGATATGCATGCTTTTTCTTCTGCTAGGCCTTTAATGACAAGAGTTTCTGTTAATCCATTAAGCATCTAGACTAGATTTAAAGATTTGAAGTTTGTTGTTGCTTTGTTTACTTTCATGCCCTAAAATGTCAAATTCCTCTAATAATAAGTGGCTTTTGTCTCCAGGTTTGGCAGTTTTTATCTACAGGCTTGGCATTGGATCATACCTTTGTGTTGCTCCACAGAGAGAGTCTGTCTCAGATAGTTCTTCAGGTTGAATTCTAGTTTATTTTTCTCAATGATAGCTAGCATGTTGGAAGAAGTAGAAAAGGGGACACATTCTCTGGTATTCTGATTAGGCTTTGGTCTTCTGCAGGAACTATGAATCTCTGTTGAGATATGAGGTGTGGCCTTCACAAGAGTAATGCTAGGCCTAGCATGAATTCCTGCCTGTCTTCTAGGCTTTGAACTTCTTTTATTCTTCTCCAAATGCTTTGCATTTCCACCAGTTCCCTTCAACTATGGTTTTGCTATCCTTCCCTCTGCAGTGTAAGCCTTTTCTTCCTTAGGGGAGATGGGTCTGTTCAGTTTCAGTATAGGGGATAGTGGATATGGGTCTGTATGGAATTTCAGGAAAGGCTGATGCTGCCCCCATCAAGCCAGCACAATTGGAACTTTATCAGGATTTCCCCCAATATTCCTTGTAGGCACATGGTGGGTTCATGAAGGAAAAGCATATAAGAGGGTACAAATCCACCCTTTGTCTGCAGCCCATGGGGACTTCACACTCTCACTAGTCTACATTCAGTTTTCAGTTTTTCTTAAACATTTATTGCTGAATCTTCTTACCAGCTTATATTGTGTTAAGTGGTATCTGTCCAATGTAAGCAAAAGTATGTATCTTGTTTCCTCTTTCAGGTACCTGCCTTTCTCTAGAAGAAGAATCGGTTGTTTGTCCTGTGACCTCATTCTTTTATGGGTACAAAAAAACTCATTAATTTGCTGTTTCTCATGCTCTTTTCTTATAGCATGGGTAGGATCAATGCTCTTTCCAGTTCTTTACATCCCCTAGCTCAAATTAGAAGTTAATGACTTTCTTTTTTTATTAAGATATATTGACACAGCATACAATCATTCAAAGTATACAATCAATTGTTCACATTACCATCATATAGTTGTTAATTCATCACCCTGATCTATTTTTTGCACATTTTCCTTGTACCGGAAAAAGTGAAAATAAGAATTAAAAAAAAAGTAGAAAAAGAACACCCAAATCCTCCCCCCTGCCCTATTTTTCCTTTATTTTTTTGTCCTCATTTTTCTACTCATCTATCCATACACTGGATAAAGGGAGTGTGATCCACAGGGCTTTCACAATCACACTGTCACCTCTTGTAAGCTACATTGCTATACAATCATCTTCAAGAGTCAAGGCTACTGGGTTGTAGTTTGATAGTTTCAGGTATTTGCTTCTAGCTATTCCAATACATTAAACACTAAAAAGGGTTATCTATATTGTGTGTAAGAATGTCCACCAAAGTGACCTCTCAACTCCATTTGAAATCTCTCAGCCACTGAAACTTTATTTCAGTTCATTTCACATCCCCATTTTGGTCAAGAAGTTGTTCTCAATCCCACAATGCCAGGTCCAGATTCATCCGTGGGAGTTGTATCCCATGTTGCCAGGGAGATTTACACCCCTGGGTGTCAGATCCCATGTAGAGGGGAGGACAGTGAGTTCACCTGCCAAGTTGGGTTAGCTAGAGAGAGAGAGGCCACATCTGATCAACAAAGAGGCACTCAGGGGGAGACCCTTAGGCACAATTATAAGCAGGCCTAGCCTCTCTTTTGCAGTAACAAGCTTCTTAAGGGCAACTCCCGTGATAAGGGTTTGGCACATCAAACCACCTGTCCTCAATGTTTGTGAGAACATCAGCAACTATCCAGGTGAGGAAGCCCAATATCTCTGCATACCCCCCAGCTCCTCTGGGGGGCTCTGTATATTTTTCCATTGTTTTTTTTAAAATTAACTTTATCAAAAAATTTAAAAAAAACAGACAAGAAAAAACAACATTTCAAAGAAAACAAAAACAAAGGACTAAGAAAAACAAATAAGCTAAAATAACTATATTACTTCCAACATGCTCCTACTCTACCCCAAGAGAATAAACAGACTATAACCCAGAAAAGGAATAAGAAAAACAAATGACCTAAAATAACTACATTTCTCTGAACTTGTTCCTACCATACCCACCAGAAATTAACAAACCTTAGTCATTCCTGATCATTCCCAGAACATTCAGTTTACCCATGATAACTTATCTGTTCTTATTATATTATCATTCCCCCTTCATTATTTGCTGTCTATCACTAGGTCCCCCACATTCTACATTATAAAGTATTTATTTTACACTTTTCAGTGTTCACATTAGTGGTAACATACAATATTTCTCTTTTTGTGCCTGGGTTGTTTCGCTCAGCATTATGTCTTCAAGGTTCATCCATGTTGTCATATGTTTCACGACATCACTCCTTCTTACTGCCACGTAGTATACCATTGTGTGAATATACCACATTTTATTGATCCACTCATCTGTTGAAGGACATTTGGGTTGTTCCCATCTCTTGGCAATTGTGAATATTGCTTCTATGAACATTGGCAAGCAGATATCTATTCATGTCATTGCTTTCAGATCTTCCAGGCATATACTGAGATGTGTGATTGCTGGATCGAAGGGTAACTCTATATCTAGTTGTCTAAGGAACCACCAGACTGTCCTCCAGAGTGGCTGTACTACTACACAGTCCCACCAACAATGAATAAGAGTTCCAATTTCTCCACATCCTCTCCAGCATTTGTAGTTTCCTGTTTGTTTAATGGCAGCCAATCTAATTGGTGTGATATGGTATCTCATTGTGGTATTAATTTGCATCTCCCTAATAGCTAGTGAAGCTGAACATTTTTTTTTCATGTGTTTTTTGGCCATTTGTATTTCCTCTTCAGAGAACTGTCTTTTCATATCTTTTGCCCATTTTATAATTGGGCTGCCTGTATTATTGTCATTGAGTTGTAGGATTTCTTTATATATGCAAGATATCAGTCTTTTGTCAGGCACACTGTTTCCAAAAAATTTTTCCCACTGAGTTGGTTGCCTCTTCACCTTTTTGACAAATTCCATTGAGGTACAGAAACTTCTAAGTTTGAGGAGTTCCCATTTATCTATTTTTTCTTTTGTTGCTTGTGCTTTGGGTGTAAGGTCTAGGAAGTGACCTCCTAATACAAGGTCTTGAAGATGTTTCCCTACATTATCTTCTAGGAGTTTTATGGTACTGTCTCTTATGTTGAGGTCTTTAATCCATTTTGAGTTAATTTTTGTGTAGGGTGTGAGGTAGGGGTCCTCTTTCATTCTTTTGGATATGGAGATCCAACTCTCCCAGCCCCATTTGTTGGAAAGATGCTATGTCCCAGTTCAGTGGCTTTGGGGGCCTTATCAAAGATCAGTTGACCACAGATCTGGGGGTCTATCTCCAAATTCTCAATTCGATTCCATTGATCAATATGTCCATCTTTGTGCCAGTACCATGCTGTTTTGACAACTGTGACTTTATAATAAGTTCAAAGTCAGGGAGTGTAAGTCCTCCCACTTCGTTTTTCATTTTTAGAATGTTTTTAGCAATTTGAGGCATCTTCCCTTTCCAAATAAATTTGATAACTAGCTTTTCCAAGTCTGCAAAGTAGGTTGTTGGAATTTTGATAGGGATTGCATTGAATCTGTAGATGAGTTTGGGTAGAATTGACATCTTAATGACATTTAGCCTTCCTATCCATGAACAAGGAATATTTTTCTATCTTTTTAGATCCATTTCTATTTCTTTTAGTAAAGTTATATAGTTATCTTTGTATAGGTCTTTTATATCTTTGATTAAGTTTCTTCCTAGGTACTTGATTTTTTTAGTTGCTATTGAAAACAGTATTTTTTTCTTGAGTGTCTCTTCAGTTAGGTCATTTCTAGTGTATAGGAACATTACTGACTTGTGTGCATTAATCTTGTATTCCACTACTTTGCTAAATTTTTTTATTAGCTCTTGTATCTGTGTCACTGATTTCTCAGGGTTTTCCAGATATAAGATCCTATCATCTGCAAATAATGACAGTTTTACTTCTTCTTTTCCAATTTGGATGCCTTTTATTTCTTTGTCTTTCTAGATTGCCCTGGCTATCACTTCTAGCACAATGTTGAATAACATTGGTTACAACAGGCATCCTTGTCTCATTCCTGATCCTGGAGGGAAGGCTTTCAGTCTCTTGCCATTGAGTACTATGCTGGCTGTGGGTTTTTCATATATGCCCTTTATCATATTGAGGAAGTTTCCTTTTGAAGTGTTTTTATCAAAAAGGGATGCTGGATTTTGTTGAATGCTTTTTCAGCATCTATTGATTTGATTTTCCCTTTTGATTTGTTAATGTGTTGTATTACACTGATTAATTTTCTTATGTTGAACCATCCTTGGATGCCTGGAATGAACCCCACTTGGTCATGGTGTATGATTTTTTTAGTGTGTCTTTGGATTGGATTTGCAAGTATTTCACTGAGAATTTTTGCATCTATATTCATTAGGGAGATTTGCCTGTAGCTTTCCTCTCTTGTATCATCTTTACTTGGTTTGGGTATCAGAGTGATGTCAGCTTCATAAAATGTGTTAGGTAGTGTTCCATTTTCTTTGATGTCTTGAAAGAGTTTAAGTAAGATTGGGGTCAGGTTTTTTTTTTTTTTTTTTTTTTTTGGAAAGTTTGGTAGAATTCCCCTGTGAAGCCATCTGACCCTGGGCTTTTATTTGTGGAAAGCTTTTTGATGACTGATTGGATCTCTTTGCTTGTGATTGGTTGGTTGAGGTCTTCTATTTCTTCTCTAGTCAGTTGAGGTTGTTCATGTGTCTCCAGGAAAATGTCCATTTCCTCTACATTATCTAGTTTGTTGGCATACAGTTGTTCATAGTATCCTCTTATAATTTTTTTAATTTCTTCAGGATCTGCAGTAATGTCAACTCTCCCATTCATTATTTTGTTTATTTGGGTCTTCTCTCTTTTTAATTTTGTCAGTCTAGGTAGGGGCTTGTCAATCTTGTTGATCTTCTCAAAGAACCAACTTTTGGTGTTATTTATTCTCTATATTATTTTTTGTTCTTTATGTCATTTATTTCTGCTTTAATCCCTGTTTCTTTTCTTTTACTTGTTTAAGATTAGTTTGCTGTTCATTTTCTAGCTTCTTCACTTTTTCCATTAGTTCTTTGATTTTAGCTCTTTCTTCCTTTTAAATTTATGCATCTATAGCTATAAATTTCCTCCTCAATACCACCTTTGTTGCATCCCATAGGTTTTGATATGTTGTGCTCTCATTTTCATTTGTCTCTATATATTTAGCAATTTCTCTTGCTATTTCTTCTTTAACCCACTGATTGTTTAGGAGTGTGTTGTTTAACTTCCAGGTATTTGTGAATTTTCTAAGTCTCTTATGATTATTGACTTCTAATTGTATTCCATATGATCAGTGAATGTATTTGAATAATTTCAAATTTTTAAAATTTATTGAGGCTTGTTTTATGGCCCAGCATATGATCTATTCTGGAGAAAGATCTGTGAGCACTAGAGAATAATGTGTATCCTGGTGATTTGTGATGTAATGTTCTATATATGTCTGTTAACTGAAATTCATTTAAAAGATTGTTTAGGTTTTCAATTTCCTTATTGGCCTTCTGTTTGGTTGATCTATCTATAGGAGAGAGTGATGTGTTGAAGTCTCCCACAATTATTGTGGAAACATCTATTGCTTCTTTTAGTTTTGCCAGTGTTTGTCTCATGTATTTTGGGACACTTTGTGTGCATAGATATTTGTGATTATTATTTCTTCTTGTTTAATGGTCCCTTTTTTTAGTATATAGTGACCTTCTTTGCCTCTTATGACATCCTTGCATTTAAAGTCTATTTTATCTGAGATTAATATTGCTACCCCTGCTTTCTTTTGGCTGTAGCTTGCATGAAATATTTTTTCCATCCTTTCACTTTCAATTCCTTTGTGTCCCCGTGTCTAAGATGAGTCTCTTGTGAGCAACATATTGATGGTTCATATTTTTTAATCCATTCTGCTAATCTATATCTTTTAATTGGGCGTTTAATCCATTCACATTTAATGTTATTACTTTGAAGGCATTTGTTGAATCAGCCATCCTATCCTTTGGTTTATGTTTGTCAAAAATATTTTCCCCCCTCTCTCTGAATATCATTTAGTGTACCCTTACTAAATCTCTTTATTTCTGAACCTTTCTTCATACCTCTCTCTCCTTTCTTTGATTCTTTGTTGGTAGGGCTCCCTTTAGTATCTCAAGTAGGGCAGGGCTCTTGTTAGTAAATTCTCTCAGCATTTATTTGTCTGTGAAAAATTTAAGCTCTCTCTCAAATTTGAAGGAGAGCTTTACTGGATAAAGAATTCTTGTTTGGCAATTTTTCTCTTTCAGAATTTTAAATATATCATACCACTGCCTTCTCACCTCCATGGTGGCCACTGAGTAGTCACTACTTAGTCTTATGCTGTTTCCTTTGTATGCATTGAACTGCTTCTCTCTTGCTGCTTTCAGAACTTGCTCCTTTTCTTCAGTGTTTGATAATCTGATCAGAATATATCTCAGAGTGGGTTTATTTGGATTTATTCTGTTTGGAGTTCATTGGGCATCCATGATTTGTGTATTAATGTTTTTCAGAAGTTTTGCAAAGTTTTCCCCAACAATTTCTTTGAATACTCTTCCTAGACCTTTGCCCTTCTCTTCCCCTTCTGGGGCACCAATGATTCTTATATTTGTGTGCGTTACATTGTCCATCATATCCCTGAGATCCGTTTTGATTTTTTCAATTTTCCCCCATTCTTTCTTTTGCTCTTTCACTTTCCATTCTGCCCTCTTTGAGCTCACTGATTTGCTCCTCAGCTTCCTCTAATCTAGTACTGTGTGTATCCAGAATCTTTTTAATTTCATCAACAGTTTCTTTTATTTCCATAAGATCATCTATTTTTTTTATTTACTCTTGCAAATTCTTCTTTATGCTCTTCTAGGGTCTTCTTCATGTCCTTTATATCCTGTGCCATGCTCTTCCTCATGTCCTTTATATCCTGTGCCATGGTCTCATTGTTCATCTTTAGTTCTTTGATTAATTGCTCTAAGTCCTGTGTCTCCTCTGATCTTTCAATTTGTGTGTTTGGGTTGGGTTATCCATATCTTCTGGTTTCTTCATATGCTTTTAAATTTTCTGTTGTTTTTGGCCTTTGGCATTTTCTTATCTTGATAGGGTTCTTTTAGGATATGAAGGCTTATCTGAACAATTATCTCTAGTTTTTCAGAGCTACAGCTTGGTGGAGTGCACTTTCTATGACTTACCAGCAGTGGCATCCGTGGGCCACCTATTCCCATCAAGCCTGTTCTCTCCAACTTTGTCTATGTGGTGAGGCAGGGATCTGAATCTTGTAGGGTCCAATCAGTGCACCAAATTTGCTTGTGTATTTGGTGCTGACCACCCTGAATGTGGGGGGTGTGTCTGAACGGTTAAGGAGGGAGGGTTCTTTTTATAATCAAATCTCCCAGGTGTTCCTGGAGACTTAAAGCTGTTGCAGGAGTCCAAACCTTCAGCTCAGTCTCCCCACAGTCTGTCTCAGCTGTGGATCCACAAGTCTCTGGTGTTGGTGTAGGGCCCCTGGGACTTCCAAGCAGGTCCTGCCTACACGCCATGCCCTCCTAGGTCCTCTGCTGAAGGAAGAGTGTACAATGTTACAGGTGAGTGCAGTCCTTAAGGGTAGCTCTGGGCCACTGCACTGTGCAAGGGCATTCCCAGCCCTCTGAAAAGATGGCTGTATGGGGTGTGTTAATTTCCCCATTTCATGGACCTCTGCCTTCCTAGCTCCAGGACAATTAGCTGCAGGTGTGTGAATGGCTATCATCCATGCCAGCTACTGAGGCATGTGCATGGGTTGTGGGATGAACTTCCTGCCATGCTGGGTGGTGCGGCATAGCTCTGGGCCATGGCACCCTGCAGGGGCATTCCCAGCCCTCTGAAAAGATGGCTGTACGGGGCATGGTAATTTCCCCCTTTCACCAACCTCCACCTTCGTAGCTCTGGGACAATTAGCTGCAGGTGTGTGAAAGGCTATTGTCCACACCAGATACTGAGGTGGGTGCCCAGGGCATGGAAGGCACTCTCCAACCCTCTTGACTGCATGGCTCTTGTTGCCAGATACACAGCCACTTTTGGGTTTTTAAACCAATCCATCTCCAAATCCCAACCCCCAGTTTCTCCTTACCACAGCGTGGCTACTTGTTCCCCAGCAGCCTCACTCATTTGTTTCTGAATGCAGACTCTCAGTTTCACCAAGTAGACAGTCCCTGTGGTTTTAGCAGACCTTGTTCAGCTGGTGCAATGCTGGAACTGCTATTCTGGAGCATTTTCTGTCTTTCATCTAGTGTTTTTCATGGAGACATTTTTTTGCCCTGTCTCTCCTAATCCGCCACCTTCCCTTGCTAATGACTTTCTTATGACCTTACTTTGGCAGAGTCTCTTCTAGTTTCCACAGAAAATACTTTGGGGAAATCCCAGGGGAGGAGGTCTATGGACTGATGGAATCAAGTTGAGAAAGAACCCAGCTTTGGGGCCCAAGATGTTCTGTTCTGATGAAGGTGTGTCTGGCCAGGAAGAAGTGCAATCAAAGGGTTCTGAGAGGAAATGTGCATCAACCCAGTGAAGAGACTGAAATCCCAGGCTTAATCAGGCTACAAGGTGTTTGAGTTAAGCAGGATTCACTGGCTGACTCCTACATTCTACAAACCCATGAGGTGGCAACCTTATGGGTATTGTCATAATATGAGGATGAACATCTAGCTCTGAAGGCCCTTCCTATCTCAGGGCTGTAGTGTTAAGTGAAAGTGACAGAAACTGGCCCAAACTCCAGTCTGCTTAGGAAGCATCTATACAGCATCTAATGGCATAAGTCGAGCAACTGGAAGCTGTCTGTCCCATGGCCTTAAACTGATCCAAAATTTTCAATCCAGAAGTTACCATCTGTCAGTTCTTAGTTGTGCCCTCTTGCTCATAACTGTCCTTCAGAGATTTCAACCCAGCAATTCTGAGTGTCCACTTTTCCAAGCTAAAGTTCCATTTAATTATATCACAAAATTCAGATTCCACACTCCCTGGAGCATATCTCTGAACATCCTCCCTTTTAGCAATGTCCTAGTGGGAGGGCTGCCAGAAGCTACTGGTTAAACATGGCATCACCCTTTCACTTATATGCCTTTCTCTCCTCTCTATGATCCACCTGCAGCTTGACATGTGCTGAATCAGGTCAATGGCTTCCTGAGCATTAACACTGCCTGCTCCCCAAACCAACCTCAATAGATTCTGTTTCTTTGCAGGCACTCCCTATGCTATAAGTATTTAGGTCCTTGAGTCTGGTTTCCCAATCATGTCTTCATGTCTGGACCATGTGCAATCAATCTCAGAGTAGGAATACAGGCCCGTCCTAGACTCTGTTGTGCAGATCATCCTGCTGAAGTCAGGGCAGCATTAATCTGTTGAGAATATACTGAACCCTGGGTCAGTCATCTAACCCATTAACCATTGCTTCCAGCTCTGTGTCTTCTTCAAAGTAAAAATTCATCTCAGTCTGTGTCCAGGCCCTGGAAAAATGTTGATAGACGACAGCACTATTCTACATCTGTAAGGTGGACAATTAGGTAGATCTTAACCAGCATTTCAGTTCCTGCTGGCTAACTAGTTTAGCCAGAAATCTCCTTATGACTTGAGTTTGCCGGTCACATCCTACCCACACCCTAGTCTCATTGGCCTTCAAATGAGATGGGTAGTTTTAAAATTCCAAAAATTAAAGTCAGGACCAAAGACTTCACTGGCAAATCCTATCAGATATCTAGACAATTAACATTGATCCTTCTCAACCTCCTACAAAAAAATAGAGGGGAACATTTCCCAACTCATATGAAGCCAGTATTGTCCTGACATCAAAGTCAGAAAATGACAACACAAGAACCAATATCTATCAAAAACTCATATCTCAACAACAAAAATATAAACATCTCAATTTCAAAATGAGCAAGGAACTTTAATAGTCATTTCTCCAAAGAAGATGCACATGAAAAGATGCTTAAAAACATTATTCATTAAGGAAATGTACATCAAAATCACAATGAGATACCACTCCACACCCATTAGAATGGTTATAATAAATTTTTAAGTGGAAATTAACAAATATTGTGGAGGATGTGGAGAAACTGGAGCCCTCATACATTGTTGATAGGAATGAAAATGGTGTAACCACTGTGGAAAAGTTTGGCAGTTACCCAAAATTTAATCATAGAGTTACCATATGACTCAGCAATTCCATTCCTGCATATATATCTGAAATAATTGAAAAGAGGAGTTCACTCAAAAACTTGTACATGAATTTTTTTACAGAAGCATTATTCATAATAACCAAAAAGTGGAAAAAATTTCAAATGTACAATTAATGGAAAGACAAACAAAAAGGGGCATGTCCATACACTGGAATATTATTAAGCAATAAAAATGAATGAAGTAGTGATATATGCTACAATGTGAATGAACCTTGAAAACATTATACTACATGAAAGAAGCCACACACAAAAAGTCACATATTGTATAATTCTCTTTAAATGAAATGTCCAAAATAGAAATTCCTTAGAGATAAAAAGTAGATGTCATTGCCTGAGGCTGGGAGGGGTGGAGATAGGCATTTACTGCTTAATGGATACCAGGTTTCTTTTGGGGAGATGAAAATATTCTGAAAATAGATACTGGTCATGGTAGTAGAATATTGTCAATATACTAAGACCCACTGGATTGTGCACTTTAAAATAGTTAAAATGGTAAATTTCATATTCTGTGAATTTTGTCTGAATAAAAACTTTTAAAAACATATTTGTCTTCTATTTTTTGAAAAATCTATGAAGGACTGGTGTTAATTCTTTTTAAATATTTGGTAGAATTCATCAATGAAACCATCTGATCCTGGGCTTTCCTTTTTGGGAAGTATTTTTTATTATCAATTCTCTAATGGTTATAGATGTTCAGATTTTTATTTCTTCTTGAGTCATTTTCAGTAGTTTGTATCTTTCTAGGCATTTGCCCATTTCCTTTAAGTTATCTACTGTGTTGGCATACATTTGTTCACAGTGCTACCATACAGTCCTTTTTATTCCTATAATTTAGGCAGTGATGTCATTTCTTTTATTTCTGACTTTAACAATTTGAGTCTTCTCTCTTTTTATTTGGTCATTCTAGTTAAAGTTTGTCAATTTTGTTGATCTTCTCAGAGAAGAAACTTCATGATTTCATTGATTTTATCTAGCCTATTTTTTATTCTGTATTTCATTTATTTCCACTCTAATCTTTATTGTTTCCTTCCTTCTTCTTGCTTTGAATTTAATTTCTTCACCTTTTTCTACTGTCTTAGGATGGAAGTTTATGCTATTCATTTGAGACCTTTCTTATCTTTTAATATAGATATTTGTAGGTATAAATTTCCCTCTCAGCACTGCTTTAGTTGCATCCATATGTTTTTTGTTTGTTTCATTCATCTCAAGGTGTTTCCTAGTTTCTTTTCTGATTTCCTATTTCACCCATTATTAATTTAGGAGTGTGCTGTTTAATTTTCACATATTTGAGGATTTCTCAAATTTCCTTATGTTATTGACTTATAGTTTCATTCCATTGTAGTCAGAAAACATTATTTGCATGATTTCTATATTTTAAATATTCTAGGCCATAAAACAAGCCTCAATAAATTTTAAAATATGGAAATCATGCAAATAATGTTTTATGACTACATGTCTTATATACCCACAACAAGAAAACAAATGTCCCAATAAAACATGAGCAAAATGCATGAACAGATATTTTAACAAAGATATACAGATCACAAATAATTATATTAGAAATGCATATCAGTAATAATTAGGAAAATGCCAATTAAACCACAACAATATACTGTTACACACCTATTAGCATGGCTAAAATTAAAAAGAATGACCATGGTTTGATGAGTATATGGAGAAAATGGAGCTTTCATACACTGCTGGTAAGAATGTAAAATGCTGTAATTTCTTTGGTAAATGGTTTGTTACATTGCTAAATATTTAAACATACATTTATCATATGATCCAGCTATTCTACTCCTAAATATTTACTCATACATGAATGTTGATAACAGCTTTATTTGTAATAGCCTAAAACTAGAAACAGTCCAAATCTATCAACAGGCAAATGGATAAACAAATTGTGATATATCCATGCAATGATATACAATGAATCAATTAAAAGGAATGAGCTATCAATGCATGAAGCAACATGGTTGAATCTCAAAATAATTATGTCGAGTGAAAAATACAAATAAAAAATAATATATGCTGTATGATTTTACAGTGACCAACTCCTTCCAGTTTGCCTGGACTTAAAGTCCCCCTTCCTAAGAAACCCTCCATCCCAGGCAAATCTGAATGGTTAGTCACCTTAAATTGCATTCAAATAAAATTTTATAAATTCCATACTAATCTGTAGTGACAGAAAGTATATCAGAGGTTGCCTTGGGCTGAGAGAAGGGGTGGAGCATGGAGGGGGGATTAACAAGGAGCATGAAGTAACTTTTAAGTGTAATGGATATGTTCATTATCTTGATTTTATAGATGATTTCTGGAGTACATACAAATGTCAAAAGGCATAAAATTGTACATTTAAAACGTGCATTTTACTGTATGTTAATTATACCACATAGTGTTGTCAAAAATAAAAACACTGTCTTGGCTGTCTCCTGAAGGTTTCATATATGCTGATTTCGTATCAGTATATTCTAAGTATTTTTGTATTTTCATTGTGATTTCTGATTTAAATCATAAGTTACTTACCAGTGGGTGTTTAAATTTCTAAATATATAATCATTTATGTTTATCTTTTTTGTTATTAGCTTCTTTCCTAATTTTGTTATCATGAGAGATCAAGGTATGTATGAAACTGATATAAAAACCTAAGCTTTGAGGCAACAAAGGTGTTTATTTGGGGTTTGAGAATTGCAATCTGGAGAGCACAGATTCAGTTAGCAAGCCAAATTATGTCCCAAATTGGCATTTCCAGGCAAGAGTTTTTTACAGGCAAAAAAGATTACACAAGTTGTTCATGGTTGGTGGGTATTTTGAGTACTCCAATTGTCCTTCAGGTTAGTTAACTAAATTCTTTCTCTTTGGTTTGTTTTATGGTGTCTGGATGTCCTCAGGGTTTTGAGGAGCATTGCTGCTTGAGGCTTTACCTAGTTTCATAGTTTTTGATAACTGGCTGAGACATGCTAAGAGTATCTCCCAGAATGACTGCCTGATTCCATTTTTTTAAAATGTAATTTTATTGAGATTGTTCACATACCATACAATTATCCAAAGATCACAAGTGCACGATCAATTGCCCATGGTACCATCATACAGCTGTGCATCCATCACCACAGTACATTGTGTTTTGTTTTGTTTTTTCAACTTTCAGAACATTTTCATTACTCCAGAAAAGAAATGAAAACAAAAAAGAAAGCTCAATTCCTCCCCTACCCCTAACCAACCCCCCTCCATTATTGATTCATAGTAATGTTATAGTACATTTGTTAATGTTGATGAAAGAATGTTAAAATACTGTTAACTGTAGTACATAGTTTGCAATAGGTATATTTTCCCTATATGCCCCTCTATTATTCATTTCTAGTTATAGTGTCATACATTTGTTCTAGTTCATGAGAGAGATTTCTAATATTTGTACAGTTAATCATGGACATTGTCCACCACAAGATTCACTGTTTTATACATTCCCATCTTTTAACCTCCAGCTTTCCTTATGTTGACATAAGTGACTCTAAGCTTCCCCTTTCTACCACATTCACACACCATTCAGCACTGTTAGTTATTCTGACAATAATGCACTACCATCACATCTGTCCACTTCCAAACACTTAGGTTCAACCTAGTTGAACATTCTGCTCATAATAAGCAACTGCTCCCCATTCTTTAGCCTCATTCTATATCCTGTTAACTCATATTTCATATCTATGTGTTTACATATTATAATTAGTTCATGTCAGTGAGACCTTGCAATATTTGTCCTTATGTGCCTGACTTATTTCACTCAATGTAGTGCCCTCAAGATTTCTTCACCAAACCGATTTTTTTAAGATAGTTTTGTCACATACCATACATTCCATCCTAAGTAAACAGTCGATGGTTCCCTGTATAGTTAGATATTTATGTATTCACCACCATCATCACTATCTCCATAAGGACATCTCCATTTCTTCCACAAAGAAGGAGGAAGAGTCAAAGAAGGTAGAGAGACAAAAGAAAAAGAAAAAGAAAGGAAAAAAGACAGCTAAAAAGCAATGAAAGGAAAGACAGAATTAGACTAAAGTAGAATAAAAGAATCAGACAGCATCACCAATACCAAGAGTCCCATACCCCTCCCTTATGTTCCCCTCTTATATGCATTTAGCTTTGTTATATTGCCTTTGTTACATTAAAGGAAGCATAATGCAAAGTTTCTGTTAACTATAGTCTCCAGTTTGCATTGAATGTATCTTTCCCCAATACCACCCTATTTTTAACACCTTGCAAGTTGACATTCATTTGTTCTCCCTCATGTAAAAATGTATTTGTGCATTTTATCACAATTGTTGTGCACTCTAGGTTTCACTGAGTTATACGGTCCCAGTCTTTATCTTTCCTCTTTCCCTCTGGTGTCCCACATGCTCCTAACCTTCCTCTTTCAACCATACTCACAGTCATCTTTGTTCAGTATACTTACTTTGCTGTGCTACCATCACCCAAAACTATGCTCCAAACCTCTCACTCCTGTCTTTTCCTATCTGTCTGTAGTGCTCCCTTTAGTATTTCCTGTAGAACAGGTATCTTGTTCACAAATTCTCTCATTGCCGGTTTGCAGAGAATATTTTGAACTCTCCCTCATATTTGAAGGACAGTTTTGCCAGATATAGGACTCTTGGTTGGTGGTTTTTCTCTTTCAGTATCTCAAATATATCAAACCAATTCCTTCTTGCCTCCATGGCTTCTACTGAGAAATCCGCACATAGTCTTATCAAGCGTCCTTTGTATGTGATGGATCACTTTTCTCTTGCTGCTTTCAGGATTCTCTCTTTGTCTTTGACTTTTGATAACCTGATTATTAAGTGTCTTGGCATAGGTCTATTCTATATGGGGTATGCTGCACTTCTTGGATCTGTAATTTTATGTATTTCATATGAGATGGGAAATTTTCATTGATTATTTCCTCTATTATTGCTTCTGCCCCTTTTCCCTTCTCTTCTTCTCCTGGGACACCTATGACATGTTCATTCATGTGTTTCATGTTGTCATTCAATTCCCTGAGATGTTACTCATATTTTTCCACTCTTTTCCCTATGTGTTCTTCTGTGTGTAGGATTTCAGGTGTCTTGTTCTCCAGTTCCTGAGTGTTTTCTTCTGCCTCTTGAGATCTGCTGTTGTATGTCCCCATTGTGTTTTTAATCTCTTGTGTTGTGCTTTTCATTTCCATAGATTCTGCTAGTTGGTTTTTGAAACTCTCGATTTCTACCTTATGTTCTTCCAGTATTTTCATTATACCTGTCATCTCTTTTGCCATATCTTCCCTAAATTTTTTGAATTGATTTAGCATTTGTTGTTTCAATTCCTGTATCATCTCAGCTGAAGTGTAAGTTTGTTCCTTTGACTGGGCCATATCTTTGTCTTTCTTAGTGTAGTTTGTAGTTTTCTGTTGTCTAGGAATCTGGTAGTAGAGTTGGGCCCCACCTCCTTCCTCATAGGGAAGATACACCCCCCAGGGAGTTATCATCTGCATTTGAATAGCTTCTTTGTCTTTCTGGCTCTGTTATCTCCACCCCTGTCTGGGTCAGAGCACTGTGAATTGAAAATGGCTGAGGCAGTCTCCACTGAGCCCCTCAGGTGGAGAAAGAGAAAAAGGGACAGAAATCCCCCTTTCAGAGCCAGTCCACAGCTCCCCATATTCGCTCTTTGGCCAGAGGTAACACCAGGTCTTCTGGGCTCTCCCTCCCAGGACAGATGAGTCTTCTGGCTCTCCAAGGTCAGTCATCACTAAAAATCTCTGTCTGCTTGTTAGGGGGTTGTAGCTTGTAATCAGCAGTTCACATTTGTTAATTAAAACCCCAGAGCTCAGCTGAGCTATATTCGCTCATTGGAGAGTGTTGTTAATTTGTACCACAGTGAGGTTTTGCAGCAAGCCTGCCATGGGTAGAGGGAGCTTTTGGCATGGTTCTGCAGCTTTTACTTACAGATTCTATGCTGCAATCTTGGGCGTTCCTCCCAATCCAGGCTGGTGTGTGATATGTGGACAGTCACAGTTGTCCCCAGCAATTATTCCAAATTATTTACTCCTCTTTATGCCACCATCTTGCCCCTCCTCTCCTGATTCCATTTTAATCTCTTAGACATAGTAACTCTGTTTTGTTTTATTTCTTTTTACAATTCCCCATTTTTTTTCCAGATCTTTCTCCAAAACCATCACTGATCAACATTTATTATTAATGCCTCCATAACAGGGAGGCTTATCCCTGGGAATAATGTTCCACATAGCGGCAGAGGTAGTAAGTTTATTTGCAGAGTTTGCTTTAGAGAGAAGCTACATTTGAACAACAGGTAGGTTTTCAGGGGTGACTTTTAGGCATTAATTATGATTAGGTTTGATTTCATCATTACAGAAATATTTCATATGTGCAAGCTTTGCAATCAAGGCCTTGGTGCATTAGCATGACTCGAGAGGTAAGTTACAGCTGTCATTATTGAGATGAGACAACAAATAAGAGACATTATAGTGACTATAATAAGGAAAGGATTAACAAGGTTTGAAATATGCTACAAACCAAAACTTCTTCTTACAAGCCAAATAAGTCTCAAGCTTCAAGTTTCCCTATTTTATGTAATATTTGAATTTCTCTTTGATGTCTTTAATGTTTATCTCTGTTTGGATGCCTAAAACTGTGACCCTTCCATGGAATCTAAATTAGTGCAGACCCAGCAATTTGACAGATTGCTTAGGTCAGCTGCTTTTTGTATAGCTGGGAAGAGAGGTTAAGGGAGGAGTTTAAAATGAGGAGTTTTAAAAGAGGTAAGATTCATTATGGGAGGGACACAGATGAACTGGGGTACAAAAGAAGAGGTGAAGAAGGAATAAAAAATGTGAATAAGAGAGCTAATGGGATAATAATGAAGACTGTAGCAGGAATTACTGAGTTGATTTTAGTTTGATGAACATCATGTCTGGTCCTGGTTTGGGGGTTAGCCATCTACATCAGATACTGCTTTTGGATGACTTAAGTCTAAGATCACCAGTAAGTATTAATCATACAGGCCTGGTCCTGGGTCTTGGTATAACTTTCTACATCAGACTTTGTCTGCTTCTGATCCTTGGTAATTTTGAACTTTAGGTCCCCAGTAGGAATGGGTTTCCAGGCAGAGCTGGGAGTTTTATTCAAATGAGAAATATGAATCCAAGGATCAATACCTTCTAATTTAGCTGAATAGAGGTTAGTTAAAAGTACCTGATAGGGTCCTTTCTAGTGAGATTGGAGTGCATCTTTATTGAGATATATTTTCCAATATACAAAGGTGCCAGGCTGAAGATTATGGTCCTCATCATTTATGTCTCCTGGGAGCATGCTGTAAAAGGATTATTCTACCAGAGTTTCATTTATTAAAAATGTTTTGATTAATTATTTCCTAACAGTTGGTTAGCATATTTCCTTTTAAGAGGTAGGGTCATATATTCCAGAGTTTATTTTCATAGGTCTCCCTGTTATAATTTCAAATGGGGATAACATGTTTTCCAAAAGGAGTGGATCTTAGATTTAATAAGATTATAGACCAAGTTTTGGGCCATGGTAGATTGAAGAATTCAGTTAATTTAGCTAGCTGGGTTTTAAGTATACCATTTATTCTTTCTATTAGGACTGAGGATTGGAGGTGACAGCACAATTAAAATGTTGTAAAATAAGCATATTTTACAGTTTTTAAATATTTTGTCCTGTAAAGTGGGTTTCTCAGTCACTGTGAAGTTCCAAGGGAATTCCCCAATTTGGAATTCTTTTTCTATTAATAACTTTGTGACAGCAGCAGCAGAAGCTTGTCTACAAGGAAAGCCTTCAGTCCAATGGGAGTACATACAAATCATTATTAAAACATATTTATGGCTTTGGGATTGGGGTACTTGAATAAAGTCTAATTGTCAAATTTTGAAAGGTCCAGTAAGTAAGGAAAAGTGTCCTTGGGAGCTATGGTAAGGTTTTCCTGGATTATGCTTGGGACAAATTAAACAATTATGATATATTTTCATAGGAGATGGTTACTAGAAATATTGCTTTCCTCAGCTTACCATTTTTTTCAGTATTTCAGTGAGTCATATTATGAATAATTTCCAAAACTGTTTTCTGGAAGCAATTACAGAGGACTGGTTTACCATTAGGGCCGAACCATGATTTAATTGCAAGCTCATAAAAGCAGCCAATGTTTTTCCATTTTTCTATCTCCTAGAAGGAGCATAAAAGAGTAATGTTTCATGTTTCCAATAGATTTATTTGGCTCAAAAGTCATTATAGAAACAGGAATAGAATTAGAATTTATAGCTGTACTTTTTGCAGCTGTTATCTGCCATGTGGTTGCCAGTGCTTTCCTCTGCATTTGCCCAAGAATGACCAGGAATTTTAGTTATAGCCAAAGCCTTCAGTAACAGTATAGCATCTAGCAATTCCTTAACAGGAGAGCTGTGTTTTAATTTTTCCTCCATTGGAGGTTAAAAGTACTTCTTTGTTTCCAAGGCATACTGACAAAAAGTATATATATTTGCTGTTTTTCTTCTGCAAGTATACAGGTTCTCATAAGGGCAAAAAGTTCAGCTTGCTGGGCTGACTGTAGCATTAGATAAGGCATTTGCTTCTCTTTTCCCGTGGTAAGAGGTAATAGTATATCCAATGTGAGAGATTTCTGAGTTATCTTTAACGTAGAAACCATCTGTATATCAGATAGCATCTGCATTACCAGTTTGGGTTTCTTGTAAAACTATTTGAAAGATTAATAGTTACTAAAGCTATTCAGTCATGAGGAGTTTTTCCAGAAATACTAGGAAGTACAGTAGTAGAATTAACGTTGTGACAATGAACAAAAGAGACATTGGGAGGGGAAACTAAGGGAATTTTGTAAAAAGTTAATCAGTTGGTAGAAAGGGATTTAACAGAATAAAGGACATAAATAATTAAAGGAAAGACTAATTAATTCTTCAACTGATTCTAAAAGTTTTGCCATCACAGCAATGGACCTCATGCAAGGTGGGAGTCCCTTGGATGCAGTATCCAATTGCTGGCTGTAATATCCTAGAGGTTTATGTTGGTTTCTATGCTTTTGTATAAGATAACTTAAGGTGTTCCCTTCTCATTCATGGGCAGTGAGAAAAATGGTTAATTTGTAATCAAGGTGTTCTAGACTAGGAGTGCCAGCAAACTGTGCTTTATTTCTTTGAAGGAATTTTGACTAGTTTCATCCCAAATTAGAGACTCAATTCACTTAGCTTTAAACAAGGCATATAAAGGCTAAGCCATCAAAGAAAAATTAGGAATCCAGTTTCTACAATATCCCACAAGGCCTAAAAATCCTCTCAATTGACATTTTGTCTTGGGAGCAGGGAAAATTAGAATGCTTTGGATTCAGTCAGGGTTTAAAAGGAGGGCTTAGGGTCACTGAAGGGATGGGAATATGTATGGGATTATCCTGGTCTATTGAATCTGTTTCTAAGAGTTCTAAGTTAATTTCTCCCTTTTGGGAGAAAGATATGTACTTAGAATAATTCAAGGAAATCACTTCCAAGAAGGTGAATAGGGGCAGAGGGGACTAACAAAAATTGATGAGTGCCTTTTAAAGGTCCTAATTAAAAGGGAATTGGGGTAATTAAAGATGATCATGGGCTTGTTGGAGACTCCCATCATTTGAATTGCTTATGTGATCCAGGGAGGAGGGTTAATGAGGGTGGTAGGATTTAAGAAAGAAAAGAGCTATTAGAGCCTATATACCCTTGTTTCCAATTATCAGATCATTTCACCTAAATAACAGCTGTCACATTGAAAGTTACTTTGCTTTCTTAGAGGGCAAAGAGGATTAGAGGGGTTGCTGTTATTTTCAGGTAGTTTTGGGCAGTCTTTTTTCCAATGTCCAGGTTTTGTTACAATAATTACATTTACTGGAGCCCCGAACCCTAGTGCCTAAAAGGGTTAATTGGGGGTTCATTTACCTGCTGTAATTGGAAACTCATGTTTGTGCTAATTGTATAGCCACTCTTTCTGCTTGGAAGGATTTTTGTCTTTTTTTTTTTTAGCCGTTTTAAAGATTTGATCTAATCGATCTGTAAGATTTACTAAATCATTAGATTCCATTATGGTCCAATTTAGTTGTTTATGTTTTAGAGTGGTACTTAGTTCTTCTGAAAGGTGGTTAAACAAAAGTAAATTAAATAGGGTAGAGGTTTCATAGTTAATATGGTCAAGACC
Organism: Choloepus didactylus; assembly: GCF_015220235.1. Lineage (NCBI taxonomy): Eukaryota > Metazoa > Chordata > Mammalia > Pilosa > Megalonychidae > Choloepus > Choloepus didactylus. Next base: position 189,914,540 of record NC_051334.1, on the reverse strand, counting down.
TGAGAATTGTTTAAAGGTTTTTTTAAGCTTGTTATACTATTCATATATGGGCTTATCAGGTTTCTGGGCACATTGTTGGATCTTTTTCCAATCAATAATTTGGGGAAAAACTTCAGGTATGACCTTATGTAGTTTCTTAGCTAGCTTAAATGCTTCAGTTTGTCAGTAGTTCTTCATTTTGAAAAGTCATTTAAGGAATCTTTCCAATTAGCTTTGTCTATCAGGATTTTGGCATGACCTTCACCAGCAGTCAACTGAATTAATTGGTAAAGGTCTGAGTATCCAGGCTCATAAGTCTGAATGATAAGATTTAATTATTTTACAAAACCTACTGGGTCTTCAGTAGAATTTGGGAAATCTTATCACTATGGAAGGGGAGTTCAACTAAGCTAGGAGAAGGACAGAAGGAGTTTAAAAGAGGCTAAGAAGTCAAGAGTTCCAGATAATTTTTCAAGCTTGATAATGTACTTTGGTAGCCTTTGTTAATTTAGTATTTTTTTTTCTTGAAGAGGGACAATTTTAGAATTAGTTATACATTTGGAAGCGTCCAAGTACCAATTAAAATAGGTATTACATTCAGGTTGCTTAGTTTTAGAGCCTCTATTTTCTAGTTGAGTATGCAAATATAACAATTTAGGCATACCAAAAGGTCCCCACTGTGGCCATTATAGTTCAAGATTTTCTCTAATGTGCCATGTCCAGGGAGATAAGATTTTACATGAGGCAGGACCATAATTTTTGTACAAGAACCCAGCTGGTGTGCTAGATGGCAGGACACTGAGTTCTTAGAAGGATTGGAACCCATTCTTTTAGTTAGTTCTGTTTGTGAACAATCCTAAATCCTAAACCTGAGAGTAATTGTCTGCGTTTTGGGCAAGCGTGTTGTTTTACAGTGTCTTTCACAGGATACTTGCTTTAACTGATGGACAGCCTATTCTCTAGTTGTCTGACCCATGACCAGGTGTCTCCAGTTGCATGGAAATGGTCTTGAGGGTGATGGGCGACCTTGGGTCAATCTAGCCCAACTGTGACCACCTTATCCTTTCATGGAAGTCTTGGTCTTTGGAAGGTGAGGCTTCTCCGTCAAAAGGTAGTGGGTGCTCCAATAGTATTCAAGTTCCCATTCCATGCCCACCAAAATAATTATTTGATTGCTCACAGAACAGAGGTCAAATTGATTTTTAGCAAGGCACCCCTCCACTGAAAAGAGCTCGATACCAAAGTGGGATTTTTTTAAAGGTTTTCACTAACATTTAAATTTTATCCATTTTATTGTGGTAAATTTTTTGATCAACCCAAATGACAAAAATACTTTTGCAACTGAATTGAAAGATAGATATATTTATGTTAAAATAAGAGGTTTTCTAAGACACATCTTTTAAATTTACCACTCCACGTAAGGCTGAATTAAATTCTTTTGAGTTTCTTCACACTGGTAAGATGTGGGTTCCTCTGTCCATCCCCATAATACCCTACACTGTATGTAAGGCATATTTTAAAATTTTCAAAGTGAACTAAACTTACAGATATACCAGATAAGTTTACTGAAACAAAGCTTCCCGTTTTCTTTTGGTGTCCCTGGTTTAACTGTATCCTAACTATGTGCTTAATCTCTGTGTAGGGTAATCTAGCACTAGTCCCAATTACTATTTATACCAAGAGTTTATGTGCTAAAATCATTTTTGATCACTGTGGTCTTTTGATCTTTGTGACATTAAATACTATACATATAAAATTCCAAAGTTCAGACTATTTCTATATTTCAAAGCTAAGGATGTAACTGATGGCTTCTACCTTCATTAAAGAGTCCAGAAAATTAAAAGGACTTTTAAAAACAATTGCTATTTTTAAATCAAAATAATAAAATATGAACACAACTTTACAAATCACTTTAGTCTCTCACCCTAGGGACAGTTACATGAGGTGTAATTAAAAAGAAAGGGCTCTTTTAAAACAACAGTTTTAAAACAGTGGCTGCATATTAGAATTATCTAGGAGTTTTAAAAATCCAGATGCCTGGGCCAAGTCCCAGACCAATTAAATCAGAATCTCTGGGGGATAGGACTCAGGCATTAGTCTATTTTAAAGCTTCCAAGTTGATTCCAATATACAACTAGAAAGTGAGGTAAAGAACCACTGTTTTAAAAAATATATCCTGAACATATATATTTAAATATATGCTGCTTTCGAAAGTAACACCCTGAAAGGCTATAAACTTATTCCAGCAAAGCTCAAACTTAATTCTTTAGGTTCTTTTTTAAAATTGCTTTTTTGTCATACCTTGGCCAAAAATGGGGTTAGCCATGTTGATCACCTACTTTGTTAATTTTAATTAGTTTAATAGAGGTAAAGAGCACCCATTTTAGAGTCACAAAGACATGGATACAAACCCCAGATCTACCATTTAATACTTCCATGATTGTGGGTTACTTTCTAGTTCCTTAACCTCCTTAGCTTCCATTTCCTCATCTGCAAAATGGGAGGATTAAAGGAGGAAGCATAATGTACACAGCATGGTATCTGCCACATATGAAATAATGTATAAATGGCTGTGCTTATCATTATCAAGCTAGACTAGAAAACATGGAGGCAGGGATTGTATCTTGTTTAAGTTTATATTCCCATGACCAACAGCACATTAGGTGCACAATAACTGATTGTTTAGCATCTTAATGTTTTCTTATCTGTCTTTTAAGCCTAATAGCTAGTACAGATTCTAGTACACACTCAGAGCTTAATAATGTTCTGAACAAATGAAATAAAACTTATTTCAGATAAGAACAAGCCCTCAAGCCTTGCTTTGTAGTAAAGAAGTCAGAATAACCAGGATCCATAGCTGATAGTCCCACAAATTGCATGGAAGTCCCTGCAGTATAAACAGTTCTACAGCTCCATCAGTGATACAACTGCCCCCAGAAATATCTAGTGACACAATATTAGGCAGGATAACCTTCTGCTGTAGCAAATAAAAAGCTAGGTCTAATATCAGTTGCCTGTGATCAGAAATGTCAAGGTGGAGCAGATATTTAAGTTTTCTAATGATTGATAATCTGTGACTTGGTCATGATCAGGCATTTCACATAGTGCACTGGGAGAGATTTGAGTCTATCCTTATACGTTAGGAGGGCTGAGATGTTAGTGATCAGAGTATTGGAGACATCCAAGTTTCCAGTCTTGGTAACTGAGAAACATTAGCCAGCTCTTGACTATGAAAACAAACATTAAAATCACTTAAAATGCGAAGACAAATGAGCTGACCAAAGAATAGTTTCTTGAATCTTGAGGGATGCTTGTCGAATCCAATAGGAGACACCAAAAGTTTTTGCTAGATCCAGCTACTGCTGCAGTTTACTTATGATGTCTGGAACTGGGAGGTCAGTGTGCACTACAGTAGCATACAGTTCAATGAGCTTGTGATGGCAGAAGGCTTTTACGAATGTAGTTGTAGAGATTTTAGCTTTTTGGATATTGACCAACTTCAGTTTCAGTTAGAAATTGCTTGTTGTTCTATCAGTCAGCTTGCCATGCCATGTCATCATCCAAGGACTCTATCAGCTACTTCCTGAGGAAAACTCCAATGCTCTGGAAGGCACAATGTTCCATCAGGTCTTTCAGAACACAGTTTCTCCAGGTTAGCAACCAGGACATTCAGGCAGATGTTAACCAGAGTAGGGAGATGCCTCCTCCTGCACCACGCAGCAGCCCAGGGCATCTGTCTGAGCATCTGGAGGGAGGAGAGTCCGGGGAGAGAAGACCGGTGCAAGAAACAGCTGGCGTCTAGTGGGGCCCGGATCCCGTGAGAAGCGGAGTCAGGCGGCGCACACACAGGACTCCCAAAGTGGGAATTTTTAAAGTCCCATTGGTGTACTCACCAGACAAGGAAATTTTCCTTGTATACCAAAAAGGGCAAACACAAAAGAGCTGCTGCCACAAGCCCAAACCAAAAGAATAAAGGTTCAAATGCCCTTTACCAAAAGACACCCCAAAATAGAACCTCAGTCAAAAAGAAGGAGGTTCAGAGCTGAGAGGACTCACCGACAGGAACTTGGGGATGTTGGGGAGACAACAGAGCACAAGGGGAGCTTTCTGGTACCATGCTGGAATCCAGTGGCAGCTTCAGACTTAGGTCCCATTTCAGACACCATGCAATGACAACTGAGAAATAACAAACTAAGTTTCAAGGTAACAAATACATTTATTTGGGGTCTTAGAATTGCAATTCAGAAAGCACAGGTTCAGGTAGCAACCCAAATTATGTCCCATCTTGGCACTAACATGCAAGGGTTTTTGCAGAAAAGAAAAGATTAGGTAAGTTGTTTGTGGTTGGTGGATATTTAAGTTACCCAGTTGTCCTACAGGTTAGATAATTTACTGAGCGCTTTATCTTGTGGTTTGTTTTATGGTGTCCAAACATCCTTAGGGTTTTGAGGAGCATTGTTGCTTGAGGCTTTGCATACTTTGGCAGTTTGTGATATTTGGTTGAGATCGGCCTAAGAGAAACCTCCAAAATGACCTCCTGAATCCATCTTAAATCTTAGCCATAGTAACTCTATTTTTTATCTATTTTTACAAAACCTAATCTTTGAAATATGTTGAGGCTTTCATTAGAACCAAGACCATGATCATTTTGTGTAAATATTCCATGAAAGAGAAAAAAATTGTATTCTATAAATGTTGGATAAAACTTTATATTTGTCCATTAAGTCAAGCTAATATTTCCTTCCTCACCATTCATAAAATCAGTGCTTCTCATCCTAGTCATAATTGATAACTTATTTTCCTGTGTGCCATTAGTTTATTTTCTCTTTATTAGAGAAGTTGTGGGTTTATAAAATATGGGATTCCTACATACCACCCTATTATTAACACGTCACATTGGTGTGGAACATCGAGAGGACATTTTTATAATTATACTATTAACCAGAGGCCATGATTTAACTTAGGGTTCACTATTTGTACCTTCATGGATATTTTACCTCACTGTAGTGTACCTCCATGGATATTTTAAAATTTTTATTCTGTTACCATATATACAATTTAACATTTCCTCTTTTAATTTTACTGAGATATATTCACATACCATACAGTCATACAAAACAAATCGTACTTTCGATTGTTTACAGTACCATTACATAGTTGTACATTCATCACCTAAATCAATCCCTGACACCTTCATTAGCACACACACAAAAATAACAAGAATAATAATTAGAGTGAAAAAGAGCAATTGAAGTAAAAAAGAACACTGGGTACCTTTGTCTGTTTGTTTCCTTCCCCTATTTTTCTACTCATCCATCCATAAACTAGACAAAGTGGAGTGTGGTCCTTATGGCTTTCCCAATCCCATTGTCACCCCTCATAAGCTACATTTTTATACAACTGTCTTCGAGATTCATGGGTTCTGGGTTGTAGTTTGATAGTTTCAGGTATCCACCACCAGCTACCCCAATTCTTTGGAACCTAAAAAGGGTTGTGTAAAGTGTGCGTAAGAGTGCCCACCAGAGTGACCTCTCGGCTCGTTTTGGAATCTCTCTGCCACTGAAGCTTATTTCATTTCCTTTCACATCCCCCTTTTGGTCAAGAAGATGTTCTCCGTCCCACAATGCCGGGTCTACATTCCTCCCCGGGAGTCATATTCCACATTGCCAGGGAGATTCACTCCCCTGGGTGTCTGATCCCACGTAGGGGGGAGGGCAGTGATTTCACCTTTCAAGCTGGCTTAGCCAGAGAGAGAGGGCCACATCAGATATATATTTAAGTGCTGTTAATTATGTTTGCAATGTTGTGCTACCATCACCCCACCATCCATTACCAAAACATTTCCATCATTACCAATAGGAACACTGTACAATTTAAGCCTTGACTTCCCATTCCCTATTGTCACCCTGTCCTCTGGTAACCTTTATGTGAGTTCTGACTCTATGAATTTGTTTATTCTAATTATTTCATATCAGTGAGATCATAAAATATTTGTTCTTTTGTGCCTGGCTTATTTCACTCAATATGACATCTTCAAGGTTCATCCATGTTGCCACATGTATCAGGACTTCATTCCTTTTAAAGACTGAATAATATTCCATTGTATATATATACCATATTTCATTCATTGGTTGATGGACACATGGACTGCTTCCATTTTTGGCAATTGTGAATAATGCCCCTATGAATAGTGGTGTGAAAATGTCTGTTCGAGTCCCTGTCTTCAATTCTTTTGGTTATGTATCAAGTAGTAGGATTGCCAGGTCATATGATATTTCTATACTTAGCTTTCTGAGGAATGGCCAGACTGTCTTCCAAGTGACTGCACCATTTTACATTGCCACCAGTAATGAATGAGTGTTCCTATATCTCCACATCCTCTTCGACACTTACTATTTTCCATTTTTTAAATAACACCCATTCTATTGGGTATGAAATGGTACCTAATTGTGGTTTTGATTTGCACTTCTGTGCCAGTTTGGATGTATTATGTCCCCCAAAATACCATGTTCTCTGGTGCAGTCTTGTGTGGGCAGACATATAAGTGTTGATTAGGTTGGGCTCCTTTGATTGAGTGTTTCCATGGAGATATGACTCAATCAACTGTGGGTGAGACCTATGTTGGATAATTTCCATGAAGGTGTTACCCCACCCATTCAGGGTGGGTCTTAATTGAATCACTGCAGTCCCTAGAAAAGTGTTCACAGACAGAAGGAGGGCCTGCAGCCAAGGGAGACACTTTGAAGAATGCACAGGAGCTGAGAGAGGAGCTGGAACACAAGCTGGAATCAGCAGATGCCAGCCATGTGCCTTCCCAGCTAACAGAGGTTTTCCAGATGCCATATTGGCCTTCTTTCCGTGAAGTTACCCTATTGTTGTTGCCTTTATTTGGACATTTTCAAGGCCTTCAGACTGTAACTTTGTAATGAAATAAACCTTCTTTATAAAAGCTAATCCATTTCTGGTATTTTGCATTCCAGCAGCATTAGCAAACCAGAACAACTTCCCTGCCAGTTAATGATGTTGAGCATCTTTTTATGTGCTCTTGGCCATTTGGATGCCTTTTTGGAGAGATGTCTATTCAAGTCTTTGCCCATTTTTTAAATTGGGTTTTTACTCTTTTTATCATTAAATTGAAGGATTTATTTATATATTCTGGATATTAAATCTTTATTGAATATGTGGCTTCCAAATATTGTCTCCCATTGTGTAAGTTGTCATTTTACTTTCATGATAAAGTCCTTTGAGGCACAAAAGTTTTTAATATCTAATTTTTTGTTGTTTTAGCTTTTAAGTAAAGTCTAAGACACCATTGCCTAAAACAAGGTCCTGAATATACTTCCCTATGTTTTCTTCTAAGAGTTTGATAGTTCTGACACTTATATTTAGGTCTTTGATCCATTTTGAGTTGATTTATGTGTAAAGTGTGAGGTAGGTGTCCTGCTTCTTCTTTTTTGGCAAATGTAGATCTAGTTTTCCTAGCACCATATGTTGTAGAAACTTTTCCAATTGACCAGTTTTTGCCCCGTGTTAAAAATCAGCTGGCCATAAATGTGAGGGTTCATTTCTGAGCTCTCAATTTGATTACATTGGTCTATATGTCTGTCCTTGTGCCAATACCATGCTTTTTGTTTACTGTGGCTTTGTAATAAGTTTTAATATTGGGAAGTGTGAGTCTTCTAACTTTGTTCTTTTTCAAGATGGCTCTAGTTATTCAGAGTCCCTTACCCTTCCACATAAATTTGATGATTGGCTTTTCCATTTCTCTAAAGCAGGCTGTTGGAATTTTGATTGTGATTGCATTGAATATATACATTGCTTATTTATTCTTCCAATTCATGAACATTTAATGTCCTTCCATTTTTTTTAGGTCTTCTTTGATTTCTTTTAGCAGTGTTTTGTAGTTTTCTGTGTCTAAGTCCTTTACATACTTGGTTAGATTTATTCCTAGATATTTGATTGCTTTACTTGCTATTGTGAATGGAATATTTTTCTTGATTTGTTCTTATGAATGTTCACTGCTTGTGTATACAAACTGCTGATTTTGGGGTGATGATCTTGTACCCTCGTCACATTGCTGAATTCATTTATTATCTCTAGGAACTTTGTTATGGATTTGTCAGGATTTTCTGTATACAGGATCATGTTTTCTACAAATAGGGAAAGTGTTACTTCTTCCTTCCCAATTCGGATGCCTTTTATAACTTTTTCTTGTCTGATTGCTCTGGCAAGAACTTCCAGTACAATGTTGTATAACAGTGGTATCAGTGGGCATCCTTGTCTTGTTCCTGATTTTAGAGGGAAAGCTTTTAGTCTTTCCCCACTGAGTATGATGTTAGCCTTTATCATATTGAAGAAGGTCCCTTCTGTTCCTATCCTTTTGAGTGGTTTCAAGAAAGGATATTGAATTTTGTCAAATGCATTTTCTGCATTAATTGAGATGATCATGTGGATTTTCTGCTTTGATTCATTGATGTGGCATATTACATTAATTGATTTTATTGTGTAGAACCACCCTTGCATACCTGGGATAAATTCCACTTGATCATGGTGTATTTTTTTAATATACTGTTGGATTCAGTTTGCTAGTGTTTTGTTGAGGATTTTTGCATTTATTTTCATAAGAGATATTGTTCTGTAATTTTTTTTCTTGTGGTATCTTTATCTGGCTTTGGCATTAGTGTGATATTGGCTTTGTACAATGAATTAAGGAGTGCTTGCTCCTCTTCAATTCTTTGGGAGAGTTTGGTCAGAATTGTAGTCACATCTTCTTTGACTATTTGGCAGCATTCCCCTGTGAAGCCATCAGCTCCTGGGCTTTTCTTTCTTGGGAGATTTTTGATTACTGATTCAATCTCCCTACTGGTAATTGGTTTGTTGAGAACTTCTATTTCCTCTTGAGTCAATGTAGGTGGTTTGTGTGTGCCTAGGTATTTGCCCATTTCATCTAGGTTATCTAATTTATTGGCATACAGTTTTTAATAGTATTCTTATATAGTCTTTTTTTATTTCAGTTGGGTCAGTAGTAAGGCCCCCCTTTTCATTGATGATTTTCATTATCTGTATCCTCTTTTTTTGTTTGTCAGTCTAGTTAAAGGTTTGCCAATTGATCTTTTCTAAGAACACACTTTTGGTTTTGTTGATTTTTTTTCTATTTCATGCATTTCCTCTCTAATCTTTGTTATTTCTTTCCTTCTGCTCACTTTTGGTTTTGTTTAGTCATGTTTTTCTAGTTCTTCCAGTTTTGAGCTTAGGTTTCTGACTTGAAGTCTTTCTTCTTTTTTAATGTAAGCATTCAATTTAATTATAAATTTTCTTCTTAGTCCTGCCTTCTCTGCATCTCATAAGTTTTCATATGTTGTATTTTCATTTTCATTTCCCTTAAGATATTTCCTAATTTTGTTTATGATTTCCTCTTTAAACCATTAGTTATTTAAGAGTATGATGTTTAATGTCCACATATTTGTGAATTTTCCATTTTGTCCTGTTATTAATGTCTAGCTTCATTCTATTGTGGTCAGAGACTATACGTTGTATGATTTCAATATTTTTGAATTTATTGAGACTTGTTTTGTGACCTCAGATATGGTCTATCCTGAAGAATGATCCATGTGCACTCAAGAGAAATGTGTATTCTGTTTTTGATGGGTGAAGTGTTCTATATATGTCTGTTGGATCTAGCCGGTTTAGAGTATCATTCAAGTCTTGTATTTCCTCTTTGATCTTCTGACTAGATGTTCTACCCATTATTCAAAGTGGTATATTAAATTCTCCTATTATCAATGTAGAACCATCAATTTCTCCCTTCAAATCTATCATTATTTCTTCATGTATTTTGGGGATCTGCTGTTAGGTACATATATATTTATAATTGTAACTTCTTGAATTGTGCCCTTTATCAGAATATAAAGACCATCCTTGTCCCTCATGACTGTTTTTGACTTAAGGTCTATTTTATCTGATGTTAGTAATAGCTATCCCAGTGCTCTTTTTGTTACTGCTTGCATGGTATATTTTTTCCATCCTTTCATCTTCAACTTCTTTGTATCTTTGAATTTAAAATGAGTCTCTTGCAGACAGCATATGTGCTTGGGTCACATTTTTTATCCATTCTTCCAATCTCTGCCTTTTGACTAGAAAGGATAATCCATTTACATTGAAAGTCACTACTGATAAGGTGTAGGACTATCTTATGCCATTTTGCTACTTTTCCTTTGAATGTCTTATGTCAATATATGATACTCTATCATATGCTTTACTTCATGTTTATCCTTTTGCTTTTCTCTGGACTTCTCAGGTGTGCATACTCATGTCTTTTTCTAAATTTGGGAAGTTGTCTGTCATTATTTCTTTGAATATTCCTTCTGATCCTTTATTTCTTTCTTCTCCTTCTGGGACTCCCATTACGCATATATTGGTATGCTTGATGGTGTCCCAGAGGTGTTTTAGGGTATTTTTCACTTTTTATAGTTCATTTTTCTCTCTGTTCCTCAGCCTGACTTATTTTAAGTGTCTTGTCTTCAGGTTCTCTGGTTTTTTCTTCTGTGAGCTCCAAACTACTCTTGAAACCCTCCTGGGCATTTTGCATTTCAGTTATTGTTGTCTTCAACAACAGTTGAAGCAGTTCTATTTGGTTCATTTCAAAAACTACATCTCTTTATTAAGATTCTCATATTGCTCATTCATTGTTTTCCTAATATCCTTTAGTTCTTTCTCTGCATTTTCCTTCATCTCTTTGAGAATATTTAAAAGTCTTTTTTCAGTATATTCACATTCTGTTCTTCTTCTTTGGTGTTTTCTGTATTTTTATGTTCTTCCCTTGGATGTGCCGTCATTTCCAGTTTCTTTGTTTGTCTTGTATTCTTCTAATGCCCACTGTACATTGTAATAGCTTAATATGTTTAACTCGGGGATTTGCTCCCTGAGATGTCTCTCTTTCTATTTTGTAACCAGTGGGTGATAAGACAGAGATTTTCTTGAACTAAAGACCTCTTATCAGGAAGGTCTGTCCAGGGTGAATTCAGTGTTTTCCCAGTCTTTCGGGGCCCCTGTCTTGTCCTGGGCTTTTGCTTGTTAGTTGTTTAGGAGATCCCCTGCTTACAGAAGTTTGGTTGTCCCCTCTGTTTTCCAGGAGACAGACTTCACTCTCCCAGATGTTAGAAGCAAGCCAGACTTTGCCCCAGACTTTATGTCTGTATGATTTCTTACACTGTCTCAAGCTGCTTCTTTCTGGAGGGCAAAATCTGGATGGAGGAGCCACACTAGAAAGGACTTTCCCAAATTAGTCTTTCCCAGCTGAAATAGAGTCAGGGACCCACAACAGGGCACAGACCAACTGTACAGTGCCCTGAGGAGGGAATCAGGAAAGGTACCAAGAAATTCTTGCATTTCTAGTGTTTTGCAAAATGGCAGCATTAGCAAACTGGAACAGAGGGCAAGAGAAGAGTTTCCCTTAGTATTTCAGAAGTAACTGGTTTTTTAAATTTTTTTTAAAAGCTCTTACTGCTTGTGGCTGCATACATACCCTGTGGTGATAGCTAACAAAAAATGGGACACTTCCATCAGAATAAAGAAAGAAAATAATATCTCACAGGAGGCACTGAGTTTAGTTTGGCTGGGAATCAGGACTGCTGTAATGAGGATTGGTGATACAGCCTTCCACTGAGAAAGATCCAGTGCTTTTTTTATTTTCCATCCACCAAAATTCTTGAATCCCCAAGCAATCAGTGTGAGTGTGGATACTGCACACTTCCTTGTCAAGGCCAAATGCATAGGGTGATGCAAGGGCAACCATGCCTGATGGAAACCAGGGCTCACAGCCTCATGGAAATCTCTCTTTCCCTGGGAACAAGTATGATATTGGCAAAGTCTGGTAATGCATGTTTGAATATGGTGCTTAGCCTCTGAGACTGGTGACCAGCAAAAGGATGGCATTGTCAGCCTAGCATCAAGCAATGGCCTAGGTAAGCTCAGATAGAGGAATTAGTGCCTCTGAAAGCCAACTCAGCTACACTCACCAGCATTTTTGCTGCTCTCCTTGCACAGTTTACTGTGGCTGGCATTAACTGCAATGTAACTTCTAACTGAACTTGTCAAGCCACAAACTATAGCTGCATTATTTTTGCATGTTTAACTTGTCCTCTGTAACCTTTCTTCTCACCATTCTATATCCAACAAATCTTTGTGGAAGAAGCTTCTCCTCCTACATTGCAAGCTTCTAGAAGCTAAATTATAATCATGAGTTTTGCCATGGTAAGTTCTAATAGCAATTTTCATAGTGGCTATTGCAATGCTTAATCATGATAACAATGATTGAGATCATTGTCACAGGAAGCTCACAGTTGCTTCTATAAAAATGAATCAATCTTGAAAAAGATTGAAAAGAAGAGGGGTTCTAAAGAAAGTATGGGAATGGTTGGAAGGTTGAGTTACAGATGCATTTACTAACACCTTCTTGGTGCTGTGGACTGTGACAAACACAGAGAGATGCCTCAGGACCCCTTGCAGTGCCAGTGCTGTGAGGAGGCAACTATATCCACCAATGATGATGTGCTGCTTGAAAAAAACTAGAGAACAGATTCCTGGGTCATTGCCTGCTTCCCCAGGATGCTGAAAGGAAATGGTGTCAATAAAGTCCTTTTTGCTTCCTGCCCACTTGGCTCTTACAGTCAGACTTCCTAGCAATTCATCCATCTTCCCATTTTCTACCAGACCCTATCTGACCATGAAAAGTTTAACTTAACACTCCCACCCAATCCCCACACACTTCAAAGCTGGTCCCAAGAAAGGATATTACTAAAGGTAAAGGGAAGCCCTAGAACAGGTTAAATTGTGATGCTATTCTCAACCCAATACCAGGCTTTGGTAAAGGAGGGGTTTAGGCAGGTAGGCAATTGTGGTAGGTTGAATTACACACTCCAGCAAACCCATGTTCTTAATCTTATTCTGTGTCCCTGTGGGTGTGAATCTTTTGTAAATAGGACCTTTTAAATATGCTATTTTTAGTTAAGGTATGGCTAACTGAATCAGGGTGGGTCTTAATCCATATTTCTGAAGAAGAAACCAGAAGCTGGAGTCAGAGAGGGCCACAGGAAGTAGCTAGAAGGACAAATACCAGGAAAGAGAGATTGCCATGTGGCAAGAGGCAGAGATACAAGCCAAGGAACCTCAAAGATTGCAGCAAGCCAGCACTAGAATGCTACAGACTCAAGGAGATAGCATGGCCTGTTGAGACCTTAAATTTGGACTTCTGGCCTCCAAAACGGTGGAACAATAAATTCCCATTGTTTAAGCCAATCCCAAGAAAAAGCATAGCCTTGCTTACAACTTGATTTTGGACTTCTGGCTTCTGAACCAGTGAGGCAATAAATTTTAATTGTGTAAGCCAGCCCTCTGTGTGGTATTTGTCATAGCAGCCTGGCAAACTAAGACAGCTATGCTCTGTGAATATGGATGGCTGCAGAAAAGCAGGAATCAAGTTGACTATTGCAAAAGGAGATGTGAAATGAGTGTGTGTGTGGGGGGGGGGTGGTAATTTCTTCAGGCAGTCTCAATAACCCAGTGAAAAGGGCCACATCAGATGCATTCTTTGACTCTACCCATGAGGTTGGCTCTTGCCTTGCTGTGGCCCAAACTGACCTTTCCAAGGAGTTTCTAGTCACTACAGTCAATGATAAAGGCAGTTGGTATGGTGGTTTTGGTCTCTCAGAGAGTTTGCTCTCTGGAATCAGACTGTCTGGGTTCAAATCTTGGTTCTGCCACCTAGGATAACTTACCTAACCAATCTTCATATCAATTTCTTTGTCTCTGAAACAGGAGGAAGGTGATAATGGCATCTACTTCCTGGGGCTATGAAAATGAGAATGAGGAATAAATGAGTGAATGTGTGTAAATTGCTAAGGACAGGGACTGACACAGGGCAAGCACTCAATAACTGAGAGCAATTATTGTTACAGAGGACCAGGATGTGAGAAAAGGAGAGGGAGAGAACACAGGCATGGGGGAGTGCCTGTAAGTGAAATTCTGATCACTAAAAATGGCACAATTTACCATTCCTGGTTGGAGTGATTTCTCCTGAGCCCTTCTTTTTCCAAGATTTGTGATGTTTGAAAGAGTGTGCCTTGCTTTTTCTTTGTTCTGAGGCCACCTCAAATGGCAAAATTCCCTCATGTACCACCTCAGCCTGTCCTTCCAGTCCCACCCTGCTCTTGGGTCCACCAAGTCCTGTATCATGACAACTTGCTGCTATTGTCTTATCTATCCTCACTGCCCCTCTTCAGCCAAGTTTTCAAAGCTGGTGGGAAGCAAGGGTGGGGAGGGGTTTGTTTAGAGATCATGTAGTTCAATTCCATTGTTTGACAAATGGGAAAAAGACGGTTCAGAATAAGTAAGTGATCCACCTAGAGTCATAGAATTAATGAATTAGAGTGCCCAGCTAGGTCTGGGTCTCCTGCATAACCCACCCCTGCAGCTCAGGGGTTCTTCATGCCTCACTCTGCCCTGCCTTGAAGGTTATTGGAGTTTCAGTTTTTACTTCTGGGTTTCTCCAATGATTACATGAGCTTTAAGCCTCACTCAGAGCATATGATAAAATTATGAAGCTCAGAAAAAACATCTTTAAGGAGCCTCTGATGGGATTTAGATGGAGGAGTCATCCCTGGGTCTTTGGCTTGGAAGCCACTCAGCTGGGCCAGCTGTACGTGTGTGGCTCTGAAGGCTGCAAAGGTTAAACAGGAATCCACTTTCTGAGGTAGGCATAGGACTGCAGACTGAGATAAAAAGGAAAGGTAACTTTTTGTTAGCCTCCTGAGCCCATAGCATTTCCTTGTGGTCTGCTGAGTAGCAAGTTTCCTTCCTGAGCCAGAGAAGTTTATTACTCAGGGTTCTTAGTTGTAAGCAACAAAATTGCATTCTGGCTAATATAAGCACAAAGGAAATTTAGCCAAAATGGAAATAGACAACCCACGGACTCTTGGGGGAATGTTGGTGAACCAGATGGAGACTTCCCAGAGAAAAACAAGACCCCAGAGGAGCTAGAGAAGGCATGCATGTGACACGCCCTCAAGGAAGGGCACAAACGCTTTAGTTTGCACCACTGATGCAGCACATGGGATGCTGGCACTAGAACCATGGCTGCCACTGCTGCCTCAGGAAATAAGAACTTCTATCTCTCCTTCCACCACCACTAACTAAGTGGATTCTGAATAGCCACTGCTTCTTATCATCTCAAGCCTTAGATTTAAAGTCCAGGCAGCCAAAATGAATGGCACAGATCCATTAAAGTTCATCACTTTGACTTTTAATATCAATCTTTCATCACAAACACAAATACACACATGTGCACACATGCACATCTATTTTTTCTACTGAAAATAATGCTATTTAGTGGTATTACAATTGAAAAGACACTCAGACCCATCTCAAAAGGCATAAATTTGAAGGCTCATCAGTTCACACATCCAGTTCCAAGTTTAGGATATCTAGGTGATGTCTATTTCTCCCTTATTTCCATCAGGATCCTGTACTGATATTTTGTAATCTCTGGGCTAAGTTTTAGAAACAACCATCCCAAATACTCCCCACATGTATCAGTTAGTGTCCAAGCGGGAGAGAATGGAATATAAAAACTTAACTAGGTATGATTTTGGTAATTAAGTAATTGAAAGTGTAAAAAGAAAACTCTAAAGTATCATGGAGGTAGTAGGGCAAGAAGTAGGGAAGATGGATCAAAGGGAAGGGGTTGGAGTTATTAAAACTTAGAAACTTGCAGGAGGAGGCCCTTGTTGCTGACTCTCAGACTTCTGAGAAGGAATCTCCATCTTGCTGGTTCTGCTATCTCTGAGCTCAAAGGAGGGGTCTGGGGCTGGGACCCTCTAGGAAGGTGCACTGGAAGTTGGTGCTGGTTCTGGTGTCTGTGACCTCAGAAGACAGACTGGTGGGGATAGAATCCAGATCTCTCAGGGAAAGGTACCAGCAGGTCTATGATCCATATGGAATTGATTTTTGCATATGGTGTGTTATATTTGTCAAGATTCTTTTTTTCCCAATATGACTATCCAATGGATTCAGCACAATTTGTTAAATAAAACTATCCATTCTCCATTCAATTGCAGCAGCTCCTTTGTCAGAAATCAGATATTTCCTAAGGCTTGGATCTGCTTCCGAACTCTTATTTTGTTTTATCTGTCTATCTGTGTTGCTCTGTCACTGCCATACTGTTTCTATTATTGTATTTTTATAACATGTCTTGATATTTGGTAGTGTAAGTCCTCCTATTTTGTATTTCCTCTTCAAGATTCTCTTTGCAATTTTGTGGTACTTTGATTTCCATATAAATTTTAGAATCAGATTGGCAATTTCTTTAACTATCAAAAAAATCCCACTGGCATTTTGATTGTGATTGCATTAACTCTACAGATTAATTTGGGATAATTGACATTTTTACAATATTGGCTTCCAAGTCATAAATATGGTAAATCCATCTCTATTGTTCAACAGGTTGGCTGTGGTTCAGCACCAGGCCAGATGATCATATTCATGTCTTTTCATCTCAAACTGTAAGTCTGCTCCACATATCTTCTCAATTATTTTCAAATTTACACAAACATTGCATTCCTAGTGTAAATGCCACTCATTATTTTCCTTTTTTTATTTCACTGAATTAAATTTGCTAATGTTTTGCTTGGTATTTTTGTACCTGTATTCTTGAGGGAGATAGTCCTGTTATATTCTTCCTTGTTTGCTTGTCAGGTTTTAGTATCAATGATTTTATAGACTCATAAAATAAGTTAGGAAATCTTACCTCTGTTTCTATTCTTTGGAGGAATTTGTATAAGATTTGTGTTATTTCATTCTTTTTAAGTTGTGGTGAAATACACATAACATAACATAACATTTACTTTTTAAACCATTTTAAAGTATACAATTCAGTGACATTTAGTACCTGTCCAATATTGTGCAACTATCACTTCCATCTAGTTCCAGAACATTTTCATCACCCCAAAAGGAAACCCCATATCCATTAAGCAGTCCTGTATGGATTGGCCTAACTTGGATATTTTATATAGATGGAATGATATGATATAATATGTGGTCTTTCGAGTCTGGCTTCTTTCACCTAGCACAATGTTTTCCAGGTTCATGTTGTAGCATGTATTGGTACTCCATTCCTTTTTATGGCTGAATAATATTCCATTGTATGGATATACCACATTTTGTTTATCCATACATCAGTTGATGGACATTTGGGGTTTTTTTTTCACCTTTGGGATATTATGAATAATGTTGCTATGAACATTTGTGTCCAAGTTTTTTTTTCTGTATACCTGTTTTCAAGTTTTTTTGTGTATATACACATAGTAGTGAAATTGCTGTGTCATTTGGCAACTCTACATTTAATTTATATGCCCTACCCTCACCACCACCCATTACCAGAATTTTCCCATCACTACAAACAGAAACCCTACACCCATTATACATTAATTACCCATTCCCCTTCACCCCACCCCTGGTAACCTGTACTCCACTTTCTGTTTCTATGCATTTGTATGTTCTAGCTATATAAGTGGAATCATACAATAAGCATTCATTTGTTTCTGTTTTATTTCATTCAACATGATGTTTTCAAGGTTCATCCATGAAGTGGGCATTTATCAGAACTTTATTCTTTTTTGACGCTGAGTAATTCATTGTATTCATATACCACATTTTGTTTATCCACTCATCTGTTAATTGTGAATAATGCTGCTATGAACATTGATGTACAAATATGTGTTCAAGTCCCTGCTTTAAATTCTTAGAAGTATATAAGACCTAGAAGTAGGATTGCTGAGTAATATGGTAGTTTTATGTTTAACTTTTTGAAGAACTGCCTGTTTTTCACAGTGGTGTCACTATTTTATATTCTCACTAGCAATGTATGAGGGCTCCAATTTGTCCACATCCTTGCGAACATTTTTTATTTTCCTTTTTTTTTTTTGATGTAGGGATCCAAATTAATTTTTTGCATGTGGATATCCAGTTATCCCAGCACCTCTTTTTCAAAAGACAAATATTATTTATAAATGGGTTCACCACCCACCCACAGGAACAGGAATTAAGATTAAGAACATGTCTTTTGTGAGGTACGTGATTCAATTCCCCAACAGCTAGCATTTTGGGGGCAGATTTTTGCAAGCGTATTCATAAGAGCTATTTTTCTGTTTCCAGGGGTAATTCTAATCTGAAACAAACTTCATCCAAGTTCCACACTTAAGATTTCCTAGACTACCCTGGCTTTACTACTACCTGGATTTCAAGAACATGCGAGGATTGATTTATTATGAGTTCATCCTTACCCTAAGGCCATAGTCCTGTGGGGATTCTAGATTATTGTTTAGTGAGGCCTCTTGTTAGAATCTTCACTAGTTCAGATTCGGGGATTTGATTCCTGTTTCTATTACCCAAGGAGACCATAAAACATAATAAATTCCACAAATGTTGGCATTTGAAATATCATTTGGGAAAAAGCAGCTTCCATGCTTGCTTACTTCTCTGGGTTTCACTTTCTTCAATTTTGATCTGGTAAATTGCTTACTATGTTATTAGCCTTTTATTGTGTGTACTAACTTTTATACTTTATTCAATATTTTTAGTTGATTTCAAAGTGAAGTTTCATCCAAATAGCCTAGCCTGCCCTTCCTGGAAACCAGAAGTCTCCTTGCTTTTTCTAAGGAGAGAAAAATATAGTATTATAAAACATTTATACAAAAGATACTGTTAGTATCTAACTTATAACTTATATACTGTCTCGTGACATGATGGTGCCATTTAGAGGCCCAGCTTCAACAAATGTGGACACATAAAAGGAAAGGTGGAAGTAGGTAGGGAATGGGGTCCCTGCCACTCAGCAATGAGAGTGCCAAAAAGCTAGTGCCCCTTCAGTGAGGCTATTGAGGAGCCCCTGGCAATAGGGCAGCACTTGGAACAAGCAACCTTCTCCCTTTGTCAGGAAGCCTACAGGAACAAACTAAGGAAAAATCATATTACTGACTTGGTGGGTAAATGAGGCACACACAAGGATCTGTGGAGTCTGAAGCCAAGTCATTTGGATTGGCAGTTAAAACCAATGATTATAACCCTTGAATACAGCCTTTTATAAATAGTGAAATAGCTTTAAAGTCAGATTGAAAAATGTTGAATGGTTTTCATGTAGCAGATATAGTCCAGAACTTAGGACAGATGCTTTGGAAACACTCCAGGGTATGCCCAAGGTGCCACAAGCCATGGTAGCTTTGAGCCCAGAACAAAGGGAGAGTTGAGAAGGGCCTTTTCACACTATTGGGACTAGCTTTCCTCCCCTCATCCCCATTGTAGATGTGGTGACACTGAGGAGGAACTTGGCAGGAAACCTGCCAAAGCCACATATATAGCTGCTAACAGTGGGAAAAAGAACCCAGGCTTCTTTCTTTCCAGACCAGGGCCAATTTCCATATATTTCATTGCATCTTCAGTATGGACAAAAAGGAATTCTGGGATCAATGCAGCAAAGAGAGGGAGGAGATATCAAGATAGCAGGCATCCTGTGGTGCAGGAGAGATCATGATCTGGGTTGGACTGGAGTGGTAGTATTAGAGGTGGAAAGAAATGGGGGGATGTGAGATACATTTTGGAAGTTGAACCAACTGGACTTGCTGATGGCTGGGAGTGAGAAGTGAGGGAGAAGGAAAGGGGATATCAGGGAGGACTCTCAGATTTCCATTTGCCTTCACTGAGACAGGGCAGTGCTTCCAAATATTCACCACAACTTGAGATGCAGAAAATGATAATATTCATATAGCACACCGGGGCAAACAGAAGAGACAAAAGAAGGAAGGTGGAAGCAATCCACCCAGGAGCAATAGCCACCCCAGATCCTGTCCATTTATCCCAAGAGCTGGAAGGGGATTGCTATCTTGGTACACCTATAATGCATTTGAAGTACACTAGTGTTGAGCACACCAGTTGGAAGGCTCTGAGATGGGACCCACTTGAAAGGAGCTTAGTTTGGTGCAAAAGCGGAGCAGGGGATGATGGGGACAGGGCTTGTTTTTGGCCTTATTGTGCCTGACATACCTGTGAGACATCTTAGAAGTGATGTCAGATAAGCACATCCAGATAAGAGTATGGAGCTTGGAGAATATACATTGACGATATAAGCTGTGTGACCTTGGGCAAGCGATTTCCCATCTCTAAGCTCCAGGGACTGAAAGACCCCAGCCTGTCAGAGGGTGAGAACAAGAGGAGCCAGTTCCTGAAGTTTCTGCTAGCTGGAAGAACCTGTTATCATACAGCCTGTTTCCCCCATAATTGGGGGAAGGTCCAGGCAGACCAATTATAGGATTTGGCTGGTAGGGCCAAGGTTTCAGAGAGCCTGATTCAATTTGGAACAGGTCCAGTAATGCTGTAGAGAGGCTGCTCAGTGGAGCAGTGAGTGGGAATGAACCCAGACATGGCCACCTATAGCCAGCATGACTGAGGCACAAAGAGGTAAGTACAGGGGGATTTTCATGCTCAGGACTCAGGAGATCAGTCAGTGTCCCAGCTCCCACCATTCAGGAGGAGCTCCAAGATCTAGCCATGGCTCAGATGCAGATCCTCTGAGAGATGGGCATGACCTACCCCTGTTTTGTTGTAGAATGGAGAGATTAATTTTGGGAATGGCAAGAGGCACAGGGTAAAAACTTCCCAGGGGAGGTGACTGCAAGCAAGTCTTGTAGTTGAGTTTCAATAGACAGAAGAGAAGGAACAAGCCTTGCTGAAGAGCATATTCACCAGAACAGACAAATGTAAGGATAAATGGTCATCACCATGATTTACCAGGGGCCCAAGGGTGGCGCTCCTGCCTGGGCATTTCCCATGGCATCAGGCAGCTGCCCTGGCCTGGCCCATTGAGGGTTTGGCTTGAGCATTGCTTAGGCTCTTGCTGCCCCAGCTGTGACCCAGGGACCAGGGCAGTGGCACCACCTGGGAGCTTGTTGGAGACACAGTTTCTGAGGCCTGCTGCAGACCCTCTCAATCAGAATCTGCATTTTAACAAGACTCCTGGGGGATTCATAGGCACTTGACCATGTGAGATGTACTGGCTTCCACACTTGTTTTCAGTCTGTGGGGAGGCAGAAGCAGTTTGAGTGGAAAGTGAGGTTTTCAAAATGATTACTCAGTTTTTTGCTCTACTCAATCGTTCTACCTACCAATAATGTATTTATTATCTCTGTGTACTATAGGTATCATAACATTTTACAGCCTAATATCATTACAATTTCTATCCATGGATGGAATTATGGATGACATCAGAATAAAAGGAAGCCAGAGGACTGTCCTTTTGTGTAGTACAGTCTTCATATCTTAGCTCTGCAGTGCCCAGGGCTCTGCAGCAAAGATTTGAGGTGTGCCAAAGGCCTACTCTGAGCAGTAGTTCCTTCCCTGCCAGAGAATGAGAGAGACCTATATATGGACAGCTTCATATTCAGAAGACCCTAATGGGATTCAAAAGAGCAAACACCCCTAAGCCCTCTTCACACCTTGGCTGTGAGCTCTGGCCAGGCCAAGCAATGTATAGGGGTGGTGAGCAGGATTTTCAGGATAGTACAGTGGGTGGGTCCATCTTTCGTCAAAATCCAGGATGTTTCAGTTTGCTAAGGCTGCCAGAATGCAATATACCAGAAATGGGTTGGCTTTTTCAATGAGGATTTATTAGGTTGCAAATTTACATTTCTAAAGCCATGAAAATGTCAAAATTAAGGCATCCAGAGGAAGATACCTTCTCTGAGGAAAGGCTGCTGGCATCCAAGGTTTTTCTGTCACATGGGAAGACACATGGTGGTGTCTGCTGGTCCTTCTTTCCTTGGTTCTGGTTTCAAAGGCTCTCTCCAAATGTCTCCGAGCTTCTGTCGCCATTTTTCTCTCTAAACCTCTCTGCCTTTTATCCTCTCATAAAGGACTCCAGTAAAGGATTAAGACCAACCTTGAATGGGTGGGTCACATCTCAGTTTAAACACCCTAATCAAAAGGTCCGACCTACAATAGGTCTGCCCCACAAGAATAGATTAAAAGAACGTGGTCTTTTCTGGGTTACATAACAGATTCAAACCAGCACATAGGCCCACAGACTTGGGCTCATCAATGCTCCCATGGTGAGCTTTGAGAAAAGTCTTGGAATAGAGTTCTTGTGCTGTGCTGACCAGTTCCAAGGCTAATGTTAGATGAACCACTGGGGACCCACTTTTTACTTGTAGTATGTCTTTAGGATTTTTGAAAGCCCCTCTATCCACCCTATATGGTCTTAACATGGTTCTGAAATGAGAATTGCTTTGACTGTGTTCCTCATTTTTCTACGGCTACTCATAGAATCCCTGAGATTCATTATTCATTCATTCATTTTCTTGTTCAGAGTTATGGCCTAGGGCTGGTAACTGAAGATGCAACAATGACTTGCATTGTTTTGTTATATTTTCCTCACCTCAACACTGATTCTTTCAATCTTCTCTTCACTTAATAGCATGACTCTAGCTTCACAGTCTTCCTCTTTACTCCAAGTTCCTTCTTTGTAATTACAATACCCATGTCAAAATCCATCTAACATTTTGGCCTCCAAGTTTCTTGACCTCCTCACAAACAATGATTTCTTCACTAGATTTTAGCTGTGTTCTCCATTGGTTATATCTTAAATTAATCCATTTGATATCTGTGGTAGTCTGAAACTGTATGTACCCCAGAAAAGCATGCTCTTAAAGTTGATCCATTCCTGTGGGTGTGGATCCATTGTAAATAGGATCTTTTGATGAGGCTACTTCAGTTAAGGTGTGACCCACCTCATTCAGGATGGGCCTTAATCCTCTTCCTGGAGTCCTTTATAAATGAGATGAATACAAAAATAGAGAGAAAGCCATGGAAGCAAGAAGCTGAAAGCAACAAAACCCGGAAGAGAAGGCAGAGACCAGCAGACACCACTATGTGTCTTGCCATGTGACAGACCTGGGGATCACTGTCAGCAGGTCTTCAGGAAGAAATCATCACCTTGATGATATCTTGATTTGGACATTTTCCTAGCCTCAAAACCATAAGCTAATAAATTCCTATTGTTTAAGTTGAACCATTTCATGATATTTGCTTAAGCAGCCTAGCAAATTAACCTATCTTAAATTCAAACATTCATTTCTCTAACGATCACTGCTATTGTTATGGCCCATTTCCTTATTTATTCCTAATATAACTGTTTTTCAAAGTCTTGAAGACCTCCATCCCCTCTACTTCATACTGTCTTGTCAAAATTCCCAATTCCATTTCCTTATTATCCTCATGCCCCATTTACCCAACCAGCCACTCTTCGAGAATGCTGGCTGCTAGAAAAAATCTCACCATTAGGCAGATTGGCTTCAATTAAAATTCATAGTCTCCAAGTTCAACTGGCTCTTTGATTGCCCATTTTCTATTTTGACCATTTGAAACCTTCTCTACCCTTCTCCCTTGCTCTCAGCAGATAATTTCAAGTCCATATTTCCAAATAAAATAGAATTCATCAGACGGGACCCCCTGTACTTCCCACTAACCCACCTAAAACTTACCTGCAACTTAATCAAAGGTGATCTTTCTAAGATTACCAAGGATTTCCTTGTTGTTAAATTCAATTACAATCTCTATATTGATGTCCATATTGATGTCTCCCAAATACACATCACTGGTTCAGTTCTTTCTCCTAACTTCAGAACCATAATATCTAACTTCCACCTGAACATCTCTAACAGGATTTCCCAAAACTAAACTCATCAGCTCTCTCACTTTCAACACCAAACCATAATTAGCAAATGACACAGCCATCCATCTAGAAATCCAAGCTAGAGCATGTGTTACGGGATGAATTGTTTCACCCCCCAAAATACATTGAAGTTTTAACTCCAGTACTTCAAAATATGGCCTTATTTGATAATGGGGTTGTTGCAGATAAAATTAAAATGAGGCCATGGTGGGGTAAGGTTGAGCTCATAATCCAATATGATTGAGGTCATTATAAGAAGAGGAGAAGAGGCAAAGAGTCTGAGACACACAGGAGAGAAGGCCATGTGGAGATGGAGGTAGAGACTTGAGTGTTGCAGGTGCCAGCCATGGAACAACAAGGACTGCCAGGCACCACTGGAAGCTAGGAAGAGGCAAGGATTCTTCCCTAGAGCCATTAGAGAAAGCATGATCCTACTGATGCCTTAATTTCAGATTTACAGCTTTCAGAACTGTGAAACAATAAATTTCTGTTAAGTTATCCAGTTTGGGTAATTTATTACAGCAGCCACAGGAAACTAATGCATCAACCTATATTCTTGCCTCTCCCACACCCATATTTAATTGCCGACAAAATCTTTTCCATTCAATTTCTTTAAAATTTCTCCTATTTGCCCTTGGCTGAGGTGTTGAGAAGGCTGAACTTCTCATTATCATTACTTTTGTCCAGAGCACCACCTGTTCTCCTGGATGACTTTCACAGCCTCCTGAGTAGCCTACAGAAGAGCTAGCTCCCAGTCATTCTGACCTGCCTACAGCTTCATAAGTCCTACCTGACCAAACTATTCACCTATTTAATGCCCTTCAATGGGTCCTCACTGATCTTCAGATAAAGACCAAATTCTTCCCCTGGCCTACACAGTTCTGCACAGCTGACCTCTACTTACCTTGCACCCACATTACCATCATGTGCCCCCACACTCTGTCCTCTGCCCTTCCCATAGCACTCTCCATTTTTAGCCACACTTGACTACTAACAGAACCTCAACAGTTACTTGATCTCTGGGCCATTGCACATGCTGTTTTCTATACTTAGAATACTCTTTCCCCCCATTCACATCACAGAGTAAGGGCAGAGGGGCACAAGGGATGATAAACCACAGTTGGAGAAATTCAACCCAAGTTTTGTCTTGAGCTTTCACCTTTGCCAACAGAAAAGAAAGGATATGTAGACAGCCTTGAAAGGGGATAAGGAAGAAAAGGCCATCTTTGACCTTTCTTTCTACTGCTGCCAGCCATCCACCACCACATGGCCTCCTCCTCCATTTTCATTTCTCCCATCTTTCCACTCATATGATTGACAACTAAATGAAATTCTCTTGAAAGATGGTTTCAGTGGGCAGCCTGGGAGGGAGTTCCCAGCTCATGGTATACCAGTGGCTGGGGCACCACTGCCGGATGGATATGTTTCCGCATAGCTCTGGATGCTGCTGCATCACTCTTCTTTCTTGGTTTCGGACTGATGACAAAGGATTATGATTGCTTTGGCTTTGGTCTGACTTGCTGATTATACACCCTATAAAAGGCCATTAAAAAAGAATCCATTCTGTGCAAAAATTGTGTTTATGTAGAAGTTGCCCTTTACATCAGAAGAAAGTTACACTATACAAAAAATATTGATGTAAATAATTATAATAAATTGGGCAAATATCATAAAAAGAAGCCATCATTGGTTTCAGTTTAAAGTTTTTCCTGGGAGGCAGAGTGATGGGACAGGGCCATGGCTGGAGGCTTGTAACTATGGCAGAAAAGGTGAGAAAGAACCAGAACTGGTACCATCTTCCCTGGGAATCCCTTTGTCTGATGTGGGCCGATGGGCTTCAATTTCCCGGTTAATGCAATGGGACAGTTGGTAGGCTCAGGATCCTTCCTGTTGCCCAGGCCTATCTCTTGATTCCTGGGCTGGCTGGAAAGTGGGAACCTGAGACCCTAAGTGATTCTCTAAGAGGTGACCATCGTGCCCAGAAGCCAGAGCTCAGACCCTGCCCCAAAGGCCCACAGGCAGGTCCTTAAATGCATATGTCCATGCCCCCACAATCCCTTAGTTGCTGAGATGCTCCTTCCTCGCTGCTTGATGAAGCCATCTTTCAAGTGAGTTTCATTTAGTTGTCAATCCCGGAGGAGGTGGGTGGGGAGAAAGAAAAGGTCAACAACAGAGGAGGAGGAGGCTTGGAGGGCTGGCAGCAACAAAGAAAATGGTCAAAAAAGGATGAACCTTTTCTCCCTTCCTTTCTCTCTCCCTATTTCCCTTTCAGGACTATCTAGACACATCTTTGTTTGCAAAGCTGGGAGCTCAGAACAAAATTGTATCTAAATACCTCACTCTGCGAATCAGAGTCTTTCTGCCCCACTCCTCCTAGAGGCAAAGATATTTTGACTATTCCGTGCCTGGCATTTGTAAGAACCTAGGAGGTACAGAAGTAAACAGTCCCTCCTGCACAAAGCTCACTGCCCTGTGGGAAACAGCCAGGTAACCAGCATTGGCAACACATTATAGTCAGTGGCATGATGGTCTGGGAAGCCAGAGAGGGGCACAGCACCCATCCCATGAGAATCAGGCCAGTCCTTATATCCTAAGACCATTAATTGTGGTATTGCTGTCCTGGCATCACAGCCCTCCAGGTCCATAGCATCCTCCGTGGATTTTACCTCTATTCTAAATACTTTGGTCCCTTATCTTTTTAACCTGACACTTGTCAAAACCCCAACTTGTGACAATCCCTGCCCACACCTGGCTTTCATTGAGCACTTCTTGGAGTAAAGCCTCAGCAATCCAATCCCTCCCTGTTCTAGCTCAAAGGTGCCCTTTGCTCACCTATGATGACAAACAACACTGCTAACAAAATCACTGAACTAGAACAGGGTTTTTCTAAAAACACATAGTTAAGGATTGGACCCTATGCCACAGGCACCCCATTCTTGTTGCATGTTACTAGAAAACTCCCTCTGTGCCAATGCTGCTCATCTTAGTCTGTTTTGTTCTCCACTGCATTCCTAGCTCCTAGCCCAGTGTACAATAAACTTCTTGTCAACCCAATCCAGATTTTCCAACACAATTTGAACAGAAGCCTTGTATTCTAGGGCTTAAAATGGTTGTCCAAATTAATAAACTAGCAGTTAATCTCACATTCAGTTTGTGAACATTGGCTCCAGTGGTTAGACTCCTGGAAGGAAAAATATGGTGTATTAATTTCCTATTGCTGCTGTAAAAATAACCACAAACTTTGTGGCTTAAAACAACACATTTATTTCTACAGTTCTGAGGTCTGAAGTCCAAAATGGATTTTACCAGGCTAAAACCAAGGTGTGGGGGAAAATCTCTTTCCTTGCCTTTTCCAGCTTCTAGAGTCTACTTGCTTTTTTTTTTTTTATCTTCATTTTATTGAGATATATTCACATACCACGCAGTCATACAAAACAAATCGTACTTTCGATTGTTTACAGTACCATTACATAGTTGTACATTCATCACCTAAATCAATCCCTGACACCTTCATTAGCACACACACAAAAATAACAAGAATAATAATTAGAGTGAAAAAGAGCAATTGAAGTAAAAAAGAACACTGGGTACCTTTGTCTGTTTGTTTCCTTCCCCTATTTTTCTACTCATCCATCAATAACTAGACAAAGTGGAGTGTGGTCCTTATGGCTTTCCCAAACCCATTGTCACCCCTCATAAGCTACATTTTTATACAACTGTCTTCGAGATTCATGGGTTCTGGGTTGTAGTTTGATAGTTTCAGGTATCCACCACCAGCTACCCCAATTCTTTGGAACCTAAAAAGGGTTGTCTAAAGTGTGTGTAAGAGTGCGCACCAGAGTGACCTCTCAGCTCCTTTTGGAATCTCTCTGCCACTGAAGCTTATTTCATTTCCTTTCACATCCCCCTTTTGGTCAAGAAGATGTTCTCTGTCCCACGATGCCGGGTCTACATTCCTCCCCGGGAGTCATATTCCACGTTGCCAGGGAGATTCACTCCCCTGGGTGTCTGATCCCATGTAGGGGGGAGGGCAGTGATTTCACCTTTCAAGTTGGCTTAGCCAGAGAGAGAGGGCCACATCTGAGCAACAAAGAGGCATTCGGGAGGAGGCTCTTAGGCACAACCATAGGGAGGCCTAGCCTCTCCTTTGCAGCAACCGTCTTCCCAAGGGTAAAACTTATGGTAGAGGGCTCAACCCATCAAACCACCAGTCCCCTATGTCTGTGGTCATGTTAGCAACCATGGAGGTGGGGTAGGCGAATACCCCTGCATTCTCCACAGGCTCCTCAAGGGGGCACTACATCTTTTTTTTTCCTTGTTTTTCTTTTTTTTTTTAACTTTCCCTTCTTTTTTAAATCAACTGTATGAAAAAAAAGTTAAAAAGAAAACAAACATACAATAAAAGAACATTTCAAAGAGACCATAACAAGGGAGTAAGAAAAAGACAACTAACCTAAGATAACTGCTTAACTTCCAACATGTTCCTACTTTACCCCAAGAAAGTTACCTAATATAGCAACATTTCTGTGAACTTCTTCCTACTATATCCATCAGAAATTAACAGACCATAGTCATTCCTGGGCATCCCCAGAACGTTAAATAGCTTATCTGTTCTTCTTGGATTATTGTTCCCCCTTCCTTAATTGCTCTCTATTGCTAGTTCCCCTACATTCTACATTATAAACCATTTGTTTTACATTTTTCAAAGTTCACATTAGTGGTAGCATATAATATTTCTCTTTTTGTGCCTGGCTTATTTCGCTCAGCATTATGTCTTCAAGGTTCATCCATGTTGTCATATGTTTCACGAGATCGTTCCTTCTTACTGCCGCGTAGTATTCCATCGTGTGTATATACCACATTTTATTTATCCACTCATCTGTTGAAGGACATTTGGGTTGTTTCCATCTCTTGGCAATTGTGAATAATGCTGCTATGAACATTGGCGTGCAGATATCTGTTCGTGTCACTGCTTTCCGACCTTCCAGGTATATACCGAGAAGTGCAATTGCTGGATCGAATGGTAACTCTATATCTAGTTTTCTAAGGAACTGCCAGACTGACTTCCAGAGTGGCTGAACCATTATACAGTCCCACCAACAGTGAATAAGAGTTCCAATTTCTCCACATCCCCTCCAGCATTTGTAGTTTCCTGTTTGTTTAATGGCAGCCATTCTAACCGGTGTTAGATGGTATCTCATTGTGGTCTTAATTTGCATCTCTCTAATAGCTAGTGAAGCTGAACATTTTTTCATGTGTTTCTTGGCCATTTGTATTTCCTCTTCAGAGAACTGTTTTTTCATATCTTTTGCCCATTTTATAATTGGGCTGTCTGTACTATTGTCATTGAGTTGTAGGATTTCTTTATATATGCAAGATATCAGTCTTTTGTCAGATACATGGTTTCCAAAAATTTTTTCCCATTGAGTTGGCTGCCTCTTTACCTTTTTGAGAAATTCCTTTGAGGTGCAGAAACTTCTAAGCTTGAGGAGTTCCCATTTATCTATTTTCTCTTTTGTTGCTTGTGCTTTGGGTGTAAAGTCTAGGAAGTGGCCGCCTAATACAAGGTCTTGAAGATGTTTTCCTACATTATCTTCTAGGAGTTTTATGGTACTTTCTTTTATATTGAGATCTTTGGTCCATTTTGAGTTAATTTTTGTGTAGGGGGTGAGGTAGGGGTCCTCTTTCATTCTTTTGGATATGGATATCCAACTCTCCCAGCCCCATTTGTTGAAAAGACCATTATGACTCAGTTCAGTGACTTTGGGGGCCTTATCAAAGATCAGTCGGCCATAGATCTGAGGGTCTATCTCTGAATTCTCAATTCGATTCCATTGATCTATATGTCTATCTTTGTGCCAGTACCATGCTGTTTTGGCAACTGTGGCTTTATAATAAGCTTCAAAGTCAGGGAGTGTAAGTCCTCCCACTTTGTTTTTCTTTTTTAGAGTGTCTTTAGCAATTCGAGGCATCTTCCCTTTCCAAATAAATTTGATAACTAGCTTTTCCAAGTCTGCAAAGTAGGTTGTTGGAATTTTGATTGGGATTGCATTGAATCTGTAGATGAGTTTGGGTAGAATTGACATCTTAATGACATTTAGCCTTCCTATCCATGAACATGGAATATTTTTCCATCTTTTAAGGTCCCCTTCTATTTCTTTTAGTAGAGTTATGTAGTTTTCTTTGTATAGGTCTTTTACATCTTTGGTTAAGTTTATTCCTAGGTACTTGATTTTTTTAGTTGCTATTGAAAATGGTATCTTTTTCTTGAGTGTCTCTTCAGTTTGTTCATTTCTAGCATATAGAAACATTACTGACTTATGTGCATTAACCTTGTATCCCGCTACTTTGCTAAATTTGTTTATTAGCTCTAGTAGCTGTATCGTCAATTTCTCAGGGTTTTCTAGATATAAGATCACATCATCTGCAAACAATGACAGTTTTACTTCTTCTTTTCCAATTTGGATGCCTTTTATTTCTTTGTCTTGCCGGATTGCCCTGGCTAGCACTTCCAGCACAATGTTGAATAACAGTGGTGACAGCGGGCATCCTTGTCTTGTTCCTGATCTTAGAGGGAAGGCTTTCAGTCTCTCACCATTGAGTACTATGCTGGCTGTGGGTTTTTCATATATGCTCTTTATCATGTTGAGGAAGTTTCCTTCAATTCCTACCTTTTGAAGTGTTTTTATCAAAAACAGATGTTGGATTTTGTCAAATGCTTTTTCAGCATCTATTGAGATGATCAATTGATTTTTCCCTTTTGACTTGTTAATGTGTTGTAATACATTGATTGATTTTCTTATGTTGAACCATCCTTGCATGCCTGGAATGAACCCCACTTGGTCATGGTGTATGATTTTTTTAATGTGTCTTTGGATTCGATTTGCAAGTATTTTGTTGAGGATTTTTGCATCTATATTCATTAGGGAGATTGGCCGGTAGTTTTCCTTTTTTGTAGCATCTTTGCCTGGTTTTGGTATTAGATTGATGTTAGCTTCATAAAATGAGTTAGGTAGTGTTCCATTTTCTTCAATGTTTTGAAAGAGTTTGAGTAAGATTGGTGTCAGTTCTTTCTGGAAAGTTTGGTAGAATTCTCCTGTGAAGCCATCTGGCCCTGGGCATTTATTTGTGGGAAGATTTTTGATGACTGATTGGATCTCTTTGCTTGTGATGGGTTGGTTGAGGTCTTCTATTTCTTCTCTGGTCAGTCTAGGTTGTTCATATGTTTCCAGGAAATTGTCCATTTCTTCTACATTATCCAGTTTGTTGCCATACAGTTGTTCATAATATCCTCTTATAATTTTTTTAATTTCTTCAGGATCTGCAGTTATGTCACCTTTTTCATTCATTATTTTGTTTATATGGGTCTTCTCTCTTTTTGATTTTGTCAGTCTAGCTAGGGGCTTGTCAGTCTTGTTGATTTTCTCAAAGAACCAACTTTTGGTGATATTTATCCTCTCTATTGTTTTTTTGTTCTCTATGTCATTTATTTCTGCTTTAATCCTTGTTATTTCTTTTCTTCTACTTGGTTTAGGATTGGTTTGCTGTTCATTTTCTAGCTTCTTCAGTTGATCCATTAGTTCTTTGATTTTGGCTCTTTCTTCCTTTTTAATATATGCGTTTAGTGCTATAAATTTCCCCCTTAGCACTGCTTTTGCTGCATCCCATAGGTTTTGGTATGTTGTGTTCTCATTTTCATTCGTCTCTATATATTTAGCAATTTCTCTTGCTATTTCTTCTTTAACCCACTGATTGTTTAGGAGTGTGTTGTTTAACCTCCAGGTATTTGTGAATTTTCTAAGTCTCCGATGGGTATTGACTTCTAATTGTATTCCATTGTGGTCAGAGAAGGTGCTTTGAATAATTTCAATATTTTTAAATTTATTGAGGCTTGTTTTATGTCCCAGCATATGATCTATTCTGGAGAAAGTTCCGTGAGCACTAGAAAAGTATGTGTATCCGGGTGATTTCGGATGTAATGTCCTGTATATGTCTGTTAAATCTAATTCATTTATCAGATTGTTTAGGTTTTCAATTTCCTTATTGGTCTTCTGTCTGGTTGATCTATCTATAGGAGAGAGTGATGTGTTGAAGTCTCCCACAATTATTGTGGAAACATCAATTGCTTCCTTTAGTTTTGCCAGTGTTTCTCTCATGTATTTTGTGGCACCTTGATTGGGTGCATAGACATTTATGATTGTTATTTCTTCTTGTTGAATTGCCCCTTTTATTAGTATGTAGTGGCCTTCTTTGTCTCTCAAAACATCCCTGCATTTGAAGTCTATTTTATCTGAGATTAATATTGCTACACCTGGTTTCTTTTGGCTGTAGCTTGCATGAAATATTTTTTTCCATCCTTTCACTTTCAGTTTCTTTGTGTCCCTGTGTCTAAGATGAGTCTCTTGTATGCAAAATATTGATGGTTCATTTTTTTTGATCCATTCTGTGAATCTATATCTTTTAATTGGGGAGTTTAATCCATTTACATTCAACGTTATAACCGTGAAGGCATTTCTTGAATCAGCCATCTTATCCTTTGGTTTATGTTTGTCATATTTTTCCCCTCTGTCTATTAATATCCTTTATTGTACCCATACTGAATCTCTTTAGTACTGAACCTTTCTCCAAGTCTCTCTGTCCTTTCTTTGTTTCTCTGTCTGTAGGGCTCCCTTGAGTATCTCCAGTAGGGCAGGTCTCTTGTTAGCAAATTCTCTCAGCATTTGTTTGTCTGTGAAAAATTTAAGCTCTCCCTCAAATTTGAAGGAGAGCTTTGCTGGATAAAGTATTCTTGGCTGGAAATTTTTCTCACTCAGAATTTTAAATATATCGTGCCACTGCCTTCTCGCCTCCATGGTGGCTGCTGAGTAGTCACTACTTAGTCTTATGCTGTTTCCTTTGTATTTGGTGAATTGCTTTTCTCTTGCTGCTTTCAGAACTTGCTCCTTCTCTTCTGTGTTTGACAGTGTGATCAGTATATGTCTCGGAGTGGGTTTATTTGGATTTATTCTATTTGGAGTTCGCTGAGCATTTATGATTTGTGTATTTATGTTGTTTAGAAGATTTGGGAAATTTTCCCCAACAATTTCTTTGAATACTCTTCCTAGACCTTTACCCTTTTCTTCCCCTTCTGGGACACCAATGAGTCTTATATTTGGACGTTTCATATTATCTATCATATCCCTGAGGTCCATTTCGATTTTTTCAATTTTTTTCCCCATTCTTTCTTTTATGCTTTCATTTTTCATTCTGTCATCTTCCAGGTCACTGATTCATTGTTCAACTTCCTCTAGTCTTGTACTATGAGTGTCCAGAATCTTTTTAATTTGGTCAGCAGTTTCTTTAATTTCCATAAGATCATCCATTTTTTTATTTAGTCTTGCAATGTCTTCTTTATGCTCTTCTAGGGTCTTCTTGATTTCCTTTATCTCCCGTACTATGGTCTCATTGTTCATCTTTAGTTCTTTGAGTAGCTGCTCTAGGTGCTGTGTCTCTTCTGGTCTTTTGATTTGGGTGCTTGGGCTTGGGTTATCCATAGCGTCTGGTTTTTTCATATGCTTTATAATTTTCTGTTGTTTTTGGCCTCGTGGCATTTGCTGAACTTGATAGGGTTCTTTTAGGATTTGTAGACCAATTGAAGTCCTTATCTCTAATTTATCAGGTCTACAGCTTCATGGAGTACACTTTCTCTAACTAACCAGCAGGTGGCATCCACGAGCCACCTGTTCTCCACGAGCCAGTTCTCCCCTGCTTAGCCTTTTTGGTGAGTGGGGGAGTGAGTCTTGTGGGGTCCAATTGGTGTACCAAGCTTGCGTGTGTAGTTGGTGTTGCCTGCCCTGTATATGGGGCGTGTTTCTGGGCAGTCGGCGGGGGGGGGGGTGGCTCTAACAATCAAATCTCCCTGGTGATCCTAGAGTTTTAAAGCTGCTGCAATAGTCTAATCCTTCAGTTCAGTCCTGCCACAGTTTGTCACTGCCACTGACCCACAAGTCCTTGGTATTGGTGTATGGCTCCTGAGACTTGCAAGTGGGCCCCTCTTCCAGGCTGTGCACCCCGGGTCCTCTGTTGAGGGATGACTGTGCTATGTCACAGGTGAGTGCCATCCCCCCAGGGCAGTTCTGGGCTGCTGGGCTGTGTAGGGAGGTTCCCAGTCTGCTGAAATGATGGCTGAATGGGGCTTTGTTAATTCACACTGCTCCACCTTCCCAACTCTGGGACAATCAGCTGAGGTTGCAGGGAAGGCTAATGTCCGTGCCCAGTTTTGTGGTGTGTGCCTGTTATTTGAAGCACTTCCGTCACACTGGGTTGTCTGGGGCAGCTCTGGGCTATGGGGCTGGCGATGGGCAGGAGTGTTTCCTGTCCACCAGGATGATGGCTGTGAGCGGACACCCCCCTTTTCTTGGGAAGTTGTGGTGTTTAGTGAATTTTCTCAGCCACTGGATTATTGCCTTTTGTCTCAGAGGTCTCTTAGTTCTGCTCTTGACTTGACCCGCCCAAATTGCAAGTCTTTGAAGCTTTCTGTATTGGGCTTCTTAGAGTAATTGTTTTAGAAAAAGAAAAAAGGATTAAAAAAAAAAAAGGGCCCTCCTCAGAGATCTAATGGGTTATTGAAATGCTAAGAGACAAAGCAACCAGGGCCATTAAGGAAAGGTCCACAGGGCAGCGAGATCAGCTTTTCTTCGGGATTTGCATATGCACCTCAGGGCCTGAGCTCTGCCCTTCCCCTTTCTATGTTCACCAGAACTCCAAAAATCCTCCGCTTTTATTTTGGAGTTTTTCGTGTTGTTTTTTTTCTATGCCTGTCTCCTCTCTGCTGGGCTGGCTGCTCTCAGATTCTCTGGTGTCTGGTCTCAGTCTATCTATGGTTGGAGTTTGGATCAGTAGAATGAGTTTCCGATAAGGGCTGCCACTGCAGTTCTCCCTTCTCCTTCCCGGAGCTGACAGCCCCTCCTCCCACGGGACCGAGCCCGGCAGGGAGGGGCGCGGGTCCCCCGGCCGCAAAAACCCACAGATTTCGCCGATCTCAGCAGCTCCACGTTTTCATGAGTGCTGTATGAAGCATGCCCAAAGTCAGACCGCTCCGCGGTGTCCAGTCCACGCAGTTCCCGGCCCTCTACCTACTTTCCTGGAGGAGTAACTAAAACATACAGCCCACCAGTCCGCCATCTTGCCGAGTCTACTTGCTTTTATAGTTCCTAATCCTTTCCTCCATTTTCAAAGCCAGTATCATTGGGTCAAGACTTTCTCAGGCTTCCAACTCTCCGGTTCTCTCACTCTACCTCCCTCTTCCACTTATAAGGATACTTGGGATTACATTGGGCCCACCTGGATAATTCAGGATAATTTCCCTACTTTAAGGTCATCTGATTAGCAACCTTAATTCCATCTGCAACCTTAATTTCCCTTTGCCATATAAGGTAATATATTCACAGGTCCTGAGGATTAGGATGTAGACATCTTTGAGGGACCATTTTTCTTCTTTTCACAGGAGGGATTCTGGGGCCCCCAAACTCTCAACACTTTTGTGATCAACAGACACCCTTGCCTCTTTCCCTCTGAGCATCCCTGTGCTCACTCCCCACTCCACACTCTATGGGTAGCTATCTCCATCTTTCCTTCCCTTCCTCCTTTCCTCCCTCTCTCTTTTTTTCTGTTGGTTTCTTCCCCTTAGCCTATAAACATATTTAAGTTTCTTCCACATAAAAAGTAACTTATCATAATCCTTTTTCAATCCCACATCCCTAACAGCTACAACTGTTATCGTCTCCTTTTTTTTTAAGCAAAATGTCTTGAAGGAGTTTTTTACATTCATTTGTCTTTCTCCTTCCTCACTTATCAACTGATTGTAATTTGATTCCTGCTCCTATCACCCCACAAAAAAATGTTCTTCTAAACTTCACCAAAGACTTCTTTGTCCATAAATCCAAAGGAAATTTTTTAGTCCTTCTCTAGCAGCAGCAACTGACAGCATTGAAGACACTTGCTCCTCCATCCTTCTGGAAACAATTTCTTCCATCCCTTGGCCTCTATGAATAGCACCATCTCCTCCTGGTCTCACTTGCTGCTTGTCCTAAAGCCACCCCTTAAGTGCTAGGGATCCTCCTCTAATACTGTCTGGGCCACATCCTCTTATTCTGCAGTCTTTCCCATGGCTTCAGTTACCACCCTTACTATACCAACAAAAGCCCTGATTGCTGATCACTGTCTTGAGTCCAGGCCTAAACCCTGAGCTCCAGACCTCAATATCCAACTGCCTCCAGGGCACCTCGACCAAGATGCCTCACAGGCACTTCCATCTTTATATGTTCAGTGCTGAACTCATCATCCACTCAAATTTGTTCCTCCTCCAGTTTTTCCCATATCCAGAAATGTTACTTTTTGTAGGTTCCCCCAGTGTTGTAGATTCAATTGTGTCCCCTAAAAAATATGTGCAAGTCTTAACCCTGGGTACCCGTGAATGTGACCTATTCGGAAATAGAGTCATGGCAGATGGAATTCGTTAAAACAAGGTCATACTGCAGTAGAGTGAGTCTTAATCCGATATAAATGACCTGACCTCTGCCTCCTTCTCCAGCCCCTTTCATTCTTTCCTCCAGCCATAATTACCTACCTTAAATTCATTTTAAGTCTGCATCGTTTTAGTGTCTGCATCTTTAGTCTTTGCACATGCTATTCTTTCTGCTTGATGACTCTCACTCCTCCCCACTGCCTGCCTTTTTCCCTTACACCCATCCCATGTGGGGCAAGGACAGGCTGACTGTTCAGCCCACATCACAGATTAGATTCTGGTTTTCCAAGGAAGCCCTTTCCTGAACATCTCAGGCTAGTCAAGGCCCACTCTGAGCTCCCCCAGCTCCTTACACTCAATGTTCTCATGGCTATTTCCCTGCCTCTGGGCCACTGGATTGTGCCCTCTTTAGAGTACAGCCCATGCCTGTCTTCTTCACTGTGGAACCTC
The DNA here is from genome assembly GCF_015220235.1 of Choloepus didactylus. Classification (NCBI taxonomy): domain Eukaryota; kingdom Metazoa; phylum Chordata; class Mammalia; order Pilosa; family Megalonychidae; genus Choloepus; species Choloepus didactylus. The sequence continues at coordinate 189,877,833 of NC_051334.1, read as the reverse complement.
AACAATTTGCAAAAGACTTGGCACTCAGACCAAGGAAGCTTCCGGTAAATATCTGCTGGATGAATTAAACCCATTCTGTTTATCTCACCTCACACAGCAGAAGCCACTCCCCATAAAATATGCACAAACACATCACCTAACCTTGAGCCTTCGCCACAATCCCCAGAACACCTGTGTGCCAGGAGATACACACTCAGACACACACCCAAAGGCAAGCCCTCGAACAGCAGTGCCTCCATCTCCCCTGGGCTAACTATCCCAGTTCAACCTGCCTCATATAGTTGCAGCAACCCCCCAAAGGCACCAAAGTTTTTCCTGACTGCGAATGCAATGCAAGAGAAATGGGATGGAACTTTGCCCAGTCTGTGGAAACGTCAGTGAAACACGTAACCTCCTTGACCCTCAGTTTCATAATCTATAAAATGGAGATAACAATGGTATCCATCCCAAAGGGTGTTGTCAGCACTTAGCCCAGCAACAAGCACCTGGGAAGTGTTGATCTTAGTGTTAATATCACTCTACCTTTTGCAGCCTACTCATTTCCCTTATGTCTCTCTATCTCACTCACCTATCCCAAATTGTTCTGGGTTAAGCTTTTTGGAAAAGGTCTCCCATCATATTCAGTCATTCATTCAACAGTCTTTTCCTCCCCACTCCCCCACTATGTTCCAGGCACTGTGCTGGTGTCTGTGAATGTGGAGAGATCAAGAGAGAAGTGGGGAGAAGGAAACTCAAATGCCTACTGCATGCCAGGTGTTTAAAACATAACCTGCTCTGTTAAAATATCAACATCCCTCCTCCTCCAAGAGCAGACTGTTTCCTCAGGAAGGGATTTTGTTCTCAGAGAACAACCAAGATAAGATTAAAAAGTTTAAAATAAAGAAAACCACAAATTACCAACCCATATTGGAAAGTATCTAATTGCATTGAGAATTATGATGATACTTTACATTTTGCTCTGGTCTGATTACAGCTCAAGGGATAAACACTGAGCAAGGCAGTCAGTATTTACCCTGCCAGGCACTGGGACTCTGGAACTCTAAGAGCATTGACTTTCTCTCTCCCCGACGCCCACTTTGCTGCTGTTTGCATGTAAACAATAAAGACTATTTCAGACTGTCTGTACACAGACACAATTGACTTCAGCTCTAACTACTTTGGCCAGAATCCTGGAATATCATGCCAGAAGGGTCCCTAAAGATCACAAAGTTCAAGCTCCTCATTATCCTGGTGAACATTTGAGACCCAGAGAGGAGCAGGGCCTGTCCCAAGTCAGTAGCAGCATTGAGATTAGAAGATTTATCCACTACTTATGAGCAACAATCAAAGATCCCAACAACCTTCTGTGTGTGGTAGCTCTTTTGATCCTTGCTATCCCTGGAAAAATTTTATTATGTTTATGTTACATAGAGGTTAAGTGACTTGCCCACAGGCACATAGCTGAGAGTAAATACCAGGTTAGAACTCAGTATTCTTGCCTCCCAGTTCTTGTGTCTTCTTAGATTCTCACTCACTCCAACCATCACCAGCTTTTCCCCATGACCATGTTGGTATCTCATTCTTTACACAGGTTTGGACTAAGACCAGTTCCAATCAAAGCCTTTCCCATGGCCACAAATTAATCCTTACAAGGGGAGATGGCTGTCTTCCCAAGGTTCATACCCTGCTGCATCTGGGCATCATGGCTCCTCTAAGGCGACTCTATTGTGGCCATGATCTAAAGCCAAGGTGCCCATAGCAGATTCCCAGCTGAGGCAACCACTGACCAGGGCACCAGTCTTGGGCACCATCTCTCATTGACCTTAAACTAAAGGAAGCCTGCTAGTGCCACAACAGCCTGGAAAAGCTGGATGTAGCTCATCATAAGAGAACAGCTTGGCATGGATGTGGCTTGCAGAGGCTGGAAAGTTTCAGGGTCAGTAGGAGTTGTTCATGACATCAGCATGGAGGGAATGTGGTGACTGTACGACATTGGATTTCACTGGATTATACTATACTTGCAAGGAGAACACTAGCTATATACTTTACCAGTACAGATTCATTAAAACTTCCCACACCTCCTCCCATCCAGAAGTAGGAAGGAGACCAGCATGATTCTAGGCTGGATCTGTATCTCAGGAAGGGGGACCCAGTCTGAAGTGTATTAAAGTCTTAGCGCCCTGTCCAACATGACACCTGCAAGCACAAAACTTCACCTGCCTGAATGCAGAGTCCTAAGCCTCCAGCCTGGTGCAGCTTTAGGGTTGGGGTCTGCAATGGGACCTAGCAGTGTTATTATTATCCCTCTTGCACTTCTGTTTATTTCATTTGACCCTTTAGCGATCAGGTAAAAGGGCATAGCATGAGTGAATGTGCCTGTTAGGCATCAAAGCTAAAGAGAGGCTGCAAGTAGAAGGAACTCTATGACTCTTGCACTGCAGAAAGTTGGCCTGGAATGGAGAAAGGACCATGAAACCACCAAACTCAGGGGCCATCAAGTGGCTTTCCCCAAAGCTGTTCACCTGTTCTGTCATTGGGCTGGGTCTATGGAAGCCAGCCTCTGGGCTCACAAGTTGGCAAGATGATGGCTGCAGCTAGGTTCACAGGAAGGTGACAGGTTGTGCCTCATGCAACCACTTTTACATCCAAAGCCACACTAATGCATAAAGGCCTGGACAGTTAGGACAAATAAGTATACTGCATCATTGTCTCGCTCACTTCTGGACCTTTGTGCCTGCTCCCTTGAAAACTCTGCTCCTCTTTGCTTGGAAAATGCTAGATCATCTTTTAAAGCCCAACTCAGAAGTTATTTCATTCTTAAGTATTTGCTGAGTTTGGACTATTTTTCTGTCCCAGTGCAGAAGCTCTTACTCACAGGCTTAGTCTAGGGGGAGATTGCAATTAAGTTTGGTGAATACTGGGATAGAGAGAGCAAAGCACAATGAGCAGTGCAAGAAGCGTGGCAAAGAAGCCTATTCTGGGGGGACAAAGTTCATGAGGGAAGTAACCTTTCAGGTGAGACATGAGGAATGAGTAGGAGTCAGCCAGGTGAAGGAAGAAAGGGAATGAACATTCTAGGCTTAGGAAACACCCTGCATAAAAGCCCTGAGACATATTAGTACTTAATGTGTGGTTGATATGATTGATTCATTATAAGTGAGAGGCAGGCATTTGGCAATGAGTGGCTGAACAGTGAGAAGAACCACATCGTGCAGGACTTTTAAGGCCAGGGTTAGAGTTTGGATTTTATTCTAGGTGCAGCAGGATGCCATCAAAGGGCATTGAACAGGCAAACATGATCTGGCTTGCAATTTAATATAAGAGTTCCATAGTGATCCAGTTAAGAGACCATGATGGAAACTTGGACTGCAGTGCCGGTAGTGGAAGTGGGGAGCAGGGGGAACACAATGAGATTTAAGTTGGAGACTGAGCTCACAAGATTGTCAAATGTGCCAGATGTGGGGTGAGAGGCAGGTGTCAAAAATATTTCCTAGCTTTTTAGCCCAAGCATCTGAGTGAATGATGGTTCTGGTTATTGGTAAAGGAAAGACCAAGGGAAGAACAGAATTGCACAGGTTGGGAAATCAAGAGTTCTTTGAACACATCAAATTTGACATAAAGTAACTAGGCTAGAGGTGTTGATTTGGCAGTCATCAGTGTAAAGAAAGTGTGGCAATTTTAATACATGACTGAAAATTATTTGCCACTCTTCCATCAAGAAATGGGACCCATGACCCTCTTCCTGAATCTGGGCTGGACTTAGTGACTTGGTTGTAACCAGCAAAATGCAGCACAAGGTATGGAGATACTGCATGATTTCCAAGGTTAGGGCAGAAAAATCCATGCAGCTTCCACCTGGTTCCCTTGGAACACTTGTTCTCCAAAAGCCCCTCTGGAGATGCTGCCTTTTGGAACCCAGATGCCATGCTGTGAGAAGACACAAGGAAAGGTCATGTATAGATGCTCAAGTCAAAAGTCCCAGATGAGCCTGCCTTTCAGCCATCACAGCCCAGTTCCTGGACATGTGATTGAAGGTCTGATCCCAACCTCTTCTGGCACCCAGAACCTCCTTCATCTTCTCAGTTTATAACTCATCTTCTGCCCTGCTGAACATGACTGGAACTGGGTAACTCATAAGCCTGCATCCCGTGACAGAACTGCCTGCCACATGGAACTTGGAAGTACATTCTCGATCCCCTGTTGTTCCAGTCCCCAGTCATTTGAGTCAACCCCCAGTTTGAGTCTTCCTATCTGGAGAAGAGACAAGCCATCCCCGCTGTGCCCCATCCACAGGATTAATACATGGTTGTTGCTTTATGCCACTCAGTTTTGAGGTAGTTTGTTACACAACAAAACTCATCAAGATGGATGAGATCAATCAGGGAGAGTGTGTAGAGTGAAAAGAGAAGAAGGAAAGTGCTGTGTGGAACCCCCAACCTTTAAAGGACAGGAGAAGTTGAATAGGACACACATAAGAAACAGAAAGGTGGCAGGAAAAAAGAAAAGCAGGGATAACAGGAGACTGTGGTGCTATGGAAACCAAAGAACCAGTTTCAAGAACAAAGTAGTTGTCAACAGTGTCAAATGCTGCTGACAAGTCAAGTAAGATAATGGAAAAATGCCTTTAGGTTTTAGTAACAAGGATAGTGGTGACTCAGCAAGAGCTACCTCACTGCAAACAGATAACATCAGCCTTCTAGCTCTCCTTGTTTGGTTTAATCAAGTTATTTTGAAGCTGCCAACCCATCTGAGGTGTGTCACATGAAACCAGAGACAGGGTATGTGCTCAGCAGAATCTTTGTGCGGGACCCTGGATGTGGTGACGCTCAGGGGCAGAATGGACCAACACGGTATCTTCTGGAAGTGACGCTCTGTTGAACTTGGCTCTGATCAGCAACACGTTTATTAATGTGAAAAATAAGTCTCAGATCAGAGGAGGAATTTGGCTATTATCACATAGCAACTGTAATGTGATTGAGTCCTGGTTAAATGCCAGGTGCCCATTCTTCTCAGTGCTTTCCCCATGGTATCAAATTGTTGGAGCTGTGGCAACAGCAAGGCAGAACAGATCCAGGTTGCGCCCTGTTGGAAGTGGGAAGTAGCCTGGAAAGGCAGGAGGTCCCAGAGGGCAACTTGCCCCAGTCAACAAGAATAGGTACCTTTATCCTTACCCTATTATACAGTCACATGATTAATGTCCCCAGGCTAAAGAGAACCTTGTAATTAGAAACTGTTGGGGCTAAATGGAGAAATCCTTTCTTCCAATTCTAGGGTCCCTTTGACAGAATTTCTCCCAATTGCTTCTTTCCTTTTCCATTCCTCCTCCCTTCCTTCTATCTCATGCTGGACCTCTTGCAAGGATTCAGAGGAGTTCTAGAAGGCCTACGTCCCAAGTCCAGGCTGGGGAACCCTCTGACGGGTGTCATATCACCTTTGTCCTGAGTGGGTTGTGTCATGAATGGGCCAGTGGGCAATGCTTCAGGTTTTCTGAAGAGTCCAGTGTCCTGTCAAGCCTTCTTCTCCTGCCTTCAATACTCTAGCACTAGGATCTAATAGGCCCTTAAATGAAAACCCCAGATTTAAAAGCCCATAGGATCAAGCAATTATTTAACTAGGTAAAAGCTATTTAAAATGACTTAAAACAGAGCACACTTAGTGTGGGAATGCCCTTGGAGCTGCTTTGGAAGGCTGCACCATGCATTTGTTTGTTTCCGTTGGTTTCCATTGCTCATGGTTTGGCTAGTCTCTTCTGCAACACCACCTTGAAGAAACCCTCTCCATGTAGTCCTGATCTAGATTAGTATTCACTGATTCAATAAATATTTATTGAATACCTGCTATTTGCTAGATACCATACTAGAAATCTCTGGACTGGACTGTCAATGAACAGTTAGAGATCTCTCTCTCTCATGCACTAAAAACCCATAAATACTCAAATCCAGAAGTATAGGCCCAGGGAGCAGGGCTTCAAACTCTAGGGGTCTCAGCAACACAGTGCTAACGGGAACAGCTTGAGCTATCCCCTAATACTAGGGGACTCGTTTTCAAAATCAAAGCAATTTACAAGGGAGACCACCATCTATGCCTAGCATGGTTGTTCTGGGGTGTGGTTCAACTGGTCAGGAACGGTGGGATTCCTGCAATGAGATGTCCACAGGGCTGGAATGGGCAGCATGGATCAGATCATCTAAATTCCAATTTTTATTACAAACAAGAAAACCTTTGATATGATATGAAATGATCTTCCAAGTAAATCTCCTCATCCCTCAGGAGCCAAGCAATTTCCTCAAGTAGATCTCATGAGGTTATTTCCAAGATTCTCCCTTATTCTGTAAGAAATAAGGGGTCATCATCCATTTCCCAACACATTGCTCAACCAACCAGACCCTCATTTTCTCTCACCTAATAACTATTGCCTAAGGGAACTATTACCTAAGGGAAATAGTAATTGATGAAAAAGAGAAAGCCTTCAGAATTGTAATAAAAATACCTTTCTATATTTCCTGGGCATGGGAGATTTAGCAGAGGAAACACAGCTGTTTCATTCTCTGTCTTGGAGTCAATCAAAGTTATGTTTTCACATGGGGTCCATTTTGGATCTTTGTAATAGGTCTCTTGCTCTGGGGATACCTTTCTTCCCTCCTATTCTAATGGTGTTAAGTAGTGGAATGTGAGGGTGCCACGAGGATGGGGGTGAAAGCCAGGGCAAACATAGTGCTGCCTCTGAATTAGTTAGGCAAGGCACAATCCAAAAATGTTCCCCAGCCCAACTACAATTCAGAAAGAGTTTATTTAATAAACAGCCACTAAACATTGCACCAAAGCATTTGGAAACACAATTTCTACAGAAAGGCAAAGGTCAGGCTTCCATTCTAAATTCCTTAAGACAATCATTAATAGCCCTGCCCACCCCACCCACATCCCCACATATCCACATATCCACGAGACTATACTCTTCTATTCATGAATTTACCTATAGAAAATCTTAGGAATAATGGGACTGGCATGCGTTATCCCAGCAATGGCAAGGAAGTGGGGGATGGGGGTGGGTAGATGAAAAGGCAACCAGCAGCTTGTGAAAGACCCCTTAGAAGCTTTGTTCAGGGGGTGGGCAGGGAGAATCTGCTTCTGGTGCCATCTACAGCTTTACCTTGGGCTTCTGGGCTACTCTGGGCTAGTGCAGATATTCAGATCCAAAGTGGCCAGGGCTGCCATCTTAAAAACAATCTCATTCCCTTGAGCCATGAATATTAGAAGTGGTCTCCTTGGGTGACACATTGTGACTCTCTATAACCCTTTGTGGTATCCAACCGAACTGCACTCAAGACCCAGCAGGTCCACTGAAACTACGTTGAATCTGAGGTCAAGGTAGAGCTGAATTCTCAGTCTGTCTTCATTTTGGCCTTTGGGAAGGGGCACATAATACTTCTCTATTATAGACAGTTGTAAGGATCCCTGGCAAGTCAATCAAATTTCTGGAACTCAGTTTATCTACCTCATAAAAATTCCCCAATTTTGCCTGTCCCTTTTATTCATATAGAGATTAAGAACAGATGAGACAGATTGGCCCCTAAATAATATATTACAAAACTGTTAATAAAGTTAATGATTTAGTTGACTCAAAAATCAACTAGAGATATTTGTATGAATCTCCAACTCACTCCTCCCAGAATCAGCATCAACAGAGGACCAGGAGTATCTGATATAGTAGGAGCAAAGTTCCTGAGCCTGGGCCAGGGTTGGGGGATGGAGGGAGTATGGAAGGAAGAATTTGACTTTCACCTGTCAGTGGCCTTCTCTTTTGAGCCAGACTTCAAACCCCAAATACCACCCCACTCCCAAACCTCTTGCCCCTTCTAGTACTTGACTAGTGACCTTGACAGGGTGGTGACTTCCTAATGTCCCCCTCCTTTTAAAAATTCTTGCATTGGCACTGGATCTAGATTTTTTTTTTGTTTCTATTTGTCCTCTTTTTGTTTAAATAAAAAATACTTGATCCTTTTCCTGAACAGTTTGCAGGTAATAATAAATCCAAACAAAGCAGTGCCCAGTTAGCTACAAGAAGGGCAAAGGGATTGAAGGCTGAGGGCTTTCCTGGAGGAGAGATATACCAAGGAGGATACTTATCCTGAGGGGCTGGGCATGGCAAGGCACCAGCAGTCTTGGTGCCAGGATGACCCGTTTAGTTCTGTTTTGGCCATAAATGGTGGACAGTGGTGGGCTTCCATTGTCCCCACTAACCTCCAAGCCAAGAAAGAGGTTCACAGTGACTCCTGCCTTTGCTATCAGTACTTTTGCTTAGTAGGCCCTGTTGTAGGCAGGCATGGTAGAATAGCCCTGCCTGGCTCCCTAGTAAGTAAGTCATCTGATCTTGACCAGTCAGTAATTCTCCTCAATCTGGACCTCTCAAACAGTCAAGGATCCCACTATAGGGAGTGGACTCTCCTGTTCTTTCTGCAGTGGGCAGAGTGCAATAAAAGACATGCAGTGCCCTCAGCTGGGGGAGACTGGCAGACTAAGAAGAGCAACTTGGCAAATGGCAGTGTTTGGCTCAGATGGGCATACACTCAGCCATGTTAGAGGGACAAGTAATTTTTTTGTTATTGATTTTTCATCAAGATCCATAAATATATTTGATGGTCACAGCTTGGTGGGGGGTTAAAAAGAAGACTCCCAAAACATATGAAGGGAAGCCCCAGGGTTTGTGTGCCTGGATGCTTCATGGGGTACACAGTGCTCTGGTTGCCGCATCATCACCACTATCTACTGTTTGCGGATCATGCCCTTGATAGCTGACTCCCGGTTGACATATGTGGCCCAATAGACCAGATTGAATATGGCAAAGAGCACGGGAAAGATGATGCGGGAAATTTTGTCAACCTTGCTGACACTATTGTAGGTCTTGGACTCAGTGGGGCAGTCTTGCACGTAGGTGGCTTTGGGTGAAGCAATGATTGTTGGGGTTGAGGAGGCACTGGAAGCAGCACCTTTGGAGATGGTAGAAAGCTCGGTATCCTTGGCCAGGTTGATGGGATAGGTGGTCCCCACAATGTTGAAGGTGCTGCTGGTTTTCTTCACTGGGGCTGCTGGTGTCTTCTTCTAGGAGCCAGGAAAAGTAGGGGAGAAGGAACAAAACAAAAGTGATTAATTCATTGCACAAAGCACCTTCAGAGGCTGCAATGAGGAGGAGCTCTGAGGGAAGTTAAGAAACAGAGACCATGAAGTCAATAGCACTGAGTAGCCAGGTTTCTGTCTGGGGATGATAGAAGATGAATTTGAAAATGGAAAACTTGTGTTGTCCTGGCTTTACCACTCACTAGCTATTTGGCTTTGGCCAAGTCACTTCTCCTCTTTGAGCTTCAGTTTCTTCATCTGTAAAATGAGGATCAGATAAATTAGCAGGATTGTTGAGAGGATCAGACAAGAGAATGGCTATGAAAACCACTGCTCACATGTGGGGTCCTTCATAGTATGTGATCTGATCCTCTCAGCAAACCTTTGAGGTGGATGGGTGACATTACTCCCATTTGACAGATGGGAAAACTCAGCTTCAGACTGAGTGGCAGAGCTTGAACTAGCAAGCTGGGCTCCTGACTTTTTCCAGGGCTGCACCATGCTGCTTTCTATAGGCACGAGACACATTTTGGTTACCCGACAAATAACTCCAAAAGGCTGCAACCATCAAGTGGCACATCTCCTGTGAGGAAGAGAGCTTGGTGAGTCTGCAGAGTCATTTTGCCTTAAAGATATAATAAATACTATGGCATGTTTACACGCATCAGGATAACAACATCCCACCCTTCATGCACTGTAAATGTGTTCAGCAAGCTAGGGGGCACGCCAGGGTTTTTCACCCTTGCAGGGCTGCAAGCAGGAGCCATAGCCTACCTATAGAGCTATGCAAATAGGCCCCTCTGACACAGCAAAGGCAGAGGTAGCTGGGGGCTTTCCAAGGCCTGCCCTTTGGCCTATTCTTCAGAGTAATACAACCAATCAAATACCCAATGGGAAACGAGCACGCACACATGTGCACTAGCCCATTTGTCTTCACACATATGCACGTGTGTATACATGGACCCTCACTGAGGCTCCCTCCATGCAGAAGAGAGAAGAGAAGGCAAAACTCAGGCTTGGATCAGAATAGAGAGGTGAAGGAACAGGGGAGACCAAGGGAGTAGGCCAGCCCAGACTAAGGCCCAAAGCAGTGGCCCAACTCATAGTCTGTGTGTTTGCTGCCTCACTCCCTACCCTAGCCTTTCCTTCCTTCCATCCCTCTTTCCTCCTAGGGAAAAATGAGTATGTATAACCTTCAGAAATGCTAATAGCTATGTTATGAAAAGAAGCAACTTGTTGTAGTGTCCTAATTTCACACACCACACCTCTTTCTTGGTGTTATTTTGCTTTCTGACATCCCATGCTTGCCCTTTTTACTCTTCCCCCTTCCACTTTCCTTCCTATGTTTCTCTAGCCTACCCTCTCTTACTGACCCTTTTATCCTAATCTCTTTATATTTCTTTTCTTCTTTACTTCTGAGCCCCCTTCATTCTTATCTTTTCTCCTTTAGACCTCTCTGTCATTTACCTCCCTAATCCCAATAACAACTTTTGTCCCACATCTACTGAATCTTTACTGGGTCAAGAACTATCCTAAGTATTTATGGGTAAGTGGAAAAGTTGGAAGATGAGTCAGCTTTAGTCTCTTCTACCAGAGTTCACAGTCTAGTGGGGAAGACAGATTTGTGAATCCATCATTGCCATATGATGAGATAAGCGCTCTAACAGACATGAGCAAAGCGTTGTGGGAGTTCAAAGTACCAACGGGTCTTGGAAAAGGTGGTTCAGAGAAAGCAATGTGGCTTGCGAGCTGGATTGCAAAGGATGGCCAAGAACTCTTCAGCTAAAGATACAGGAAAGGACAGTGCAACGGCCAAGGGCAATGTTTGAGGGATAACAAGGAGCTTGCTTTAGCTGGATCATGTTGTGCAAAAGAGTGGCAGGAAATGAAGCTGCACAGATAGGTGGAGGCCAGATCTTGAATGGACTGTACACCAGGCTTCCTGTCCCTGCCTGCCTGGGCTGGCTTCAGTGTTTTCAATCGGGGAGCATGAGTGGGACAGATTAGGGGCTGATGGTTTATGTAAATGAACAATCTATCTAATAGGACATTTTAAAAGCAATATTGTTCTTTCTCTTTGAGAATCACAGTCACATTGGTACACATGGAAGGGGGACAGAACTCTAACGCTTCTAAGAACTTTGTAAATGCTTTAAATACTACATGGCACTCATTTATAATTTGCAAATGTGTTGTGTGAATAGAGTCCTGCTGTTAAATGCCCTTGGTATTAATTAAAAGAGCACTTTACTTTTTTATCTGTTTACTTATTAATTTGATTAGTAATCTCTTTTCATGGGTAGATTTAAAAAAAAAGAAAGGAAAACAAAAGAAAAACACCCCCTGACTTTGCTGGAAGCCTTCACATATGTTCTCTCACTTAATCATATTATAAGGTGGTTATGACCGAGTCTCCCAAACATTATTCTAAAAAGAAACAGCTTTCTTTAACTACACAGTTTCCATGTTCTATAGCAGAGGAGAGATGGTAGTTGATTTAGTCACAGATTTTTAATAATAAAGGAAAATTATCTTTAACTTCTCTCACCCTTTCCAACATGACACATTTTGATTAACCTCTACAGTTTTCACCTAAATTGTCAAAGAAGTAAACCAAAGCAAAAGTTGTGGTATTGAGAAGACAGGAGTAGGAGGCAGAGATTAATGGTCAATATTTCCCCCTTTCTGCATCTAGTTTTCCAATACTTCTGGTGTTGGACTTTGATAGAAGTGATTAGACTGGCTTAACTTCGAGCAAGTTGCCATTCTATTCCTACCATCCTAGCCAAGTGTCTGGCTCTTAGGCACATGATTGATTTTTACTGAATGAAAAAATGACCCCCTATTTCAGATTCTCAATGTGATTTCAGGTTTTGTTTCTTCTGAGCCTTGAGCTTTCCTATAGAGAAATCATACCTCCATAGTTCAGCCTGGGATAATTCCTATACCACAAAACTAAATGACTCCTCCAAAGCCCCCAAGCATTCTGACCCCAGGACAAGGACACCTTTTTTTTCTGGAAAGCACCTCTTGTGGGTTTGGGGAGGCAAGGAAAATTTTTATAGATTAATACATGTCCAACTCAAAAGTCTCTTCTTCAGAAGACACCCTTGTCAACTGTTTTTAGAGATGCTAATTAGAGGGTTAGCTGAAGCCCCAAATGCATTTGAGAAGCAACCAAGACTACAGAGTACATGCAGACTTGATCCAGGGTCTCTGTGCTAACCCCCTTAAAGTCACCCAGCTTTCCTAAACCCCAGTTTTCAGAAGTGGGGCAAAGCAATGGGGTATATGCTATGCAGGATTCAATGAAAACTCAGTCTAGTGAGGAAGATTAATAAAAATAAGAGAGAACAAAATATAAGGGAGAAAGCACAAGAAACACATAAGGAGATATTAAACAATGCATCAAGGAAATTCAAAAGAGGCAGAGAGCCTGCTGGATTTGGAGAGGGCAGGTAAGCCAATAAGAAGGAGAGAAAATGCAGGTATAAGAGGAGTAACTACTTGCACCAGATTCCTGGGAAGATGTGAGGTAGAGAATAAATGGGAAATTAATCAGAGCTAGATCACAGCTGAGGAATGGATGCGACACAGATGCTATATTTTGGTGGGAGAGAGGTACATGGTAAGTTGAGGCAAATCACATGCAATGGCTTTTCTTTTTCCCATGAGGAAGGTGAAGGGAATAGTCAAGATTTAAAATCAATTTTGCAGGAAATAGAAGGCAGGACTGATCAGGGACACAAAGAGGGACTGTAGGTACAGGTTGAGGGACTTGCAGAATTCAAGACTATATGCTCATAAATGTCACCAATCCATAAATTGCTGTGGAATTTTTAAAGAGGCAATAGAGGATTTGGATTGAAGAGACTGAGGAGGCTGAGGGTGCTGGCAAGTGAATTCAATGACACACCATGGGGCTTAAGCTGGATTGAGAAGGAAAGGAAACAGGGAACCAGGGATTTAAAGACAGAAAATACAGAGGGTATTCATTCATTTATTAAATCTTTACCTTGTGTCTACTATGTGGCAAGTACTGTACTGCTGGAGATACAACAGCGAACAGTAAAACATGGCACCTGCCCCCAAGGAAATTACAATCCAGTAAAGAGGAACATAAAGTAAATCTGTATGCAAATAAATATATACAGCAATGTACCATTGCGAGCAGAAAGTGTGATGGAGTCTGTGAAAGCAGGATAAGTGGCAGACAGTGATGGTGGGTGCTAGTTTAGATAGAGTAGTCAGAGTATGTCTCTCTGAGAAGGAGAACAGAGGCCTGAATAAAATGAGAAAGCAAGCCACAGAAAGAGCCAAATGACAATAATTTCAGAGAGGGAGAAGAACAAGGACAAAGCACCTGGAGCTTGAATGAGGCTGACGTGTTCAAGGACCAGCGAGGAGGGCACTGTGACCTGAGTGGAGTGAATGGAAGAAAACAAAAATAGGAAGTAACATCATGCATCTGGGGACCAGAGTCTGCAGGCTTTGAGAGCCTCGGTATGGACTATGGATTTTGATCAAAGTATGGAGAGAAGCTATTAGAGTATTTTGAGCAGAACTTTTCTAATTTACAATATAAAATAATATTTCTGACTGTGGGGCAGAGAATAGGTGGTCGGTATGAAAGCAGAGGATTATAATTAGGAGGTTAGCCCTAATGAGGCTAGCGAGAGATGTGGTGACTTAGAGTGAGCCAGCAGAGGAAAAGAGGGAGAAAAGGACACAGATTCAAGTTTCATTGTGAATATGGAGCAATCAGGACTTGCAGATGAACTGGGTTCCAGTGGTTCAGGGTAGGGATGGAGAGGTGAGAAAAAGAGAAGAATTGAAAATGGAACCTAGGTTTTTAGCCTGAGCATCTGAAGAACGTAGGAGTGATTAGCTGTTATGGGACAACTTGAAGATGAAAAGATTTGAGGGAAGATAAGTGCTCTGTTTGGTCATAAGGATTATTATTTTTAAAAATTTTTTTAAAATTACTTTATCAAATAAAAAACATTTCCAAACAAAATAAAGCAAAGCAATGGGAAAAATAAATATCCTGAAATAACTTCATAATGGGATTATAGTCCCATTAGACATCCTAGTGGAGAGGTGGACAGTTGCAGATATAAGTCTGCAGTTTGGGGTAAAGGTCTAGGCTGGAGATACATATTTTGGTGCTGTTGGCCTCTAGATGGCATTGATTCAATGTCATGGGTCTGAATCTGTACTCACCTGGGAAGTGAGTACAGATTCAGAACAAAAGAGATCTGAATCCTGGGATGCTCCAACACTTAGATATCAGGAAGAAAACAAAGATAATGCCAAGGAAAATACCAAAAAAGAAAAGGAAAATCAAGAAATCCTAATGGATCAGAAGCTAAGTGAAGAGCTAGAGCTTCAAAGGAGAGTTTAATAGAAAATAGTGGAAGAGTAATGGTCTAGAGCAGTATTGGAGGTTAAGAGAATGGTGTCAGTTAAGATAGGAGGCTGAGGGGTTGTTCAGTGAAGCTGATGGTGCAGAATGGTTTTTGGTTTTTGTGTTTTTTTGTGCAGTTTTTTTTTTTTTTTTTTTTTTTTTTTACCAGTGAACAGGAGTTCACTAAAGGAATGAACAGAAGTTCCTCAGGGAAGTGAGGGAAAGTTCACAAGGGGTCAGAGGATAAGTCTAGCAACGGCACAGAAGAGTATAAAGATACGAAGTAAGGAGAGTATAAATAACCACGGAGGAAACTACAATTTGGGCGATGACCTGTAGAACATAGGGCTCCACCTGTCCACAACAAAGTTCATTATGAGTCTTTTCTGATACCAGGCAACAGTTCCAAACATACTGTGCTGATTTGAAGCTGTTATGTACCCCATAAAAGGCGATGTTCTTTTCATCCATTCCTGTGAGGGTAGACTTGTAGTGGGTGGGACCTTTTGATTCGGTTATTTCAACCGAGATGTGACCCAGCCCACTCAAGATGGGTCTTAATCCTTTACTGGAGCCCTTTATCAGAGGATACAAGGCAGAGACATTTGGAGAGAGCAGACAGAAACACCCAGAGATGTTTGTAGAGAGCAGAATCACAACTACATAGAGGAGTATTCATAAGAGATCATATAGACAACAGATGATGCTCAAACTATCTTTTACCCCTGCTCTTTCTCAGCCCCTCCTAAAAATGATGCTTCTACCCATAGGAGGACTGGTGAAGAACTTTAATTCAACTTCAAGTAATAATTGAAAACAAACTAACATGGAACTGATGCAAAATATGTTGCAAAAAGGAGGAAAAATCAGCAGTGAAGGATTGTTGAAGAACACACCAAAGAAACATTTTGTCATGGAATACATGTAAAATATGTCAGAAATCACAAAACAAATGTGAAGAAAAATGAAACTATCACAGAAATGAAGGTAGTTCAGCAGTAAACACTGTTGAAAATAGTCAGCACCATGGAAGGCAGGCTTGAGAAAACTGAACAAAATGAAATGGAAAATAATAAAAGAGTTAAAAATTATTAGAGAATAAATAGCAGATATGGAAGACAAAATTGGTGCTTCTATGAAGAGAACTAAGATGTTTCAGGAAAGCTTTCCTGAAACAAACACATCCATGAATCTATAAGCTTAAAGGGCAACATGGTGTCCCAGAAAATTTCATACAGATTGACAAAGATTTATCCTTCACAAATAAAACATAAGTTCATATGAATCTCTAGAGAATAAAATCAAGTTTCCTATGATGTGAGAAACAATAATACTGGCTTTAGATTTCTGCACAACAACATTCAATGCTAGAATTCAGTATAGCAATCAATGTCTACAGGGTCATCAGAAAAAGAGTGTGGGCCACAAATCATATAACTATCATTCAAGTATAAACAGATAATTTCACACATGCAAGATAGTAGGAAATATGGTTCTTAAAACAACTCCTGGAGTGTAACCCCAAGGTAACTAAGAAATGAATGGAGAGACTGAGAAAAGGCTATTTTGAGAAGAGAAGCCATTTAAATGCAGAACTATGAAAAGTATAGGAATTACTGTTGCACAAAAGCATGCAAATACTATAAAACATGACAGTGCAGAATAAGAGTATAAGAAACAAAATTTGGGAGATGGCAGGGACTGTTAGAGAAAGAAGGTGAGAGGTTAGATAAGTATACTGATTTCCTTATATCTTGTAGTGTATGGGGGAGTCAACAATAGCTGACAAATCAATATTAGAGTGGTAAATATATTTTAAGGGTACATAGGTAACAACTAGACTATATAATAATAAAACCAATCAAAAATTCCTATGGTATAGGAGATGAAGGAAGTAGAAATACACTCATTTCCTCATAATTTATAGCAAGCAATTAATAAATTCTATCTAAATAAATAGTTAAAATCTGATCTAAAATTTTTCCAACTCACCAGTCTATACTCTATGGAATCTATCTTTCCCCCCATTTTGAAAAATCTACCTTACCTTTTCTCATCTCCGTGATTCTTCAAAAAAGACTCAAATGGCTCTGGGATCACATCTGCTAGTGTATTTGAGCATCTTTGGATAGTCTTCACCTATATCTACAGAACTGAACTCATATAAGGCAGCCTAGGGCAACACTCTTGATTTCATTGTATTCATGTTTTATTTCTGTCCATTAGAGTTTATTGTTTTTTCTTCACCTTTCTTTTCTTTCCCATCTATCCATTAATCCAACCAACATTTATTCAGATTTTACTCTGAGTCAGATGCTGGGTGTGCCGGTTTGAATGTATTGTGTCCCCCAAATGCCATTATCTTTGTGGTCTTGTGTGGGGCAGACGCTTGGGTGCTGGTTGGATTTGCTTGGAGTGTGCCCCACCCAGCTGTCGGTGATAATTTTGATGAGATGTTCCCATGGAGGCGTGGCCCCGCCCATTCGGGGTGGGCCTTGATCGGTGGAGCTATATAAATGAGCTGACTGGGGGGAGGAAAAAAGGAGTGCAGCTGGGAGTGATGTTTTGAAGAGGAGCAAGTTTGCTAGAGAGGAACGTCCTGGGAGAAAGCCGTTTTGAGGCCGGAGCTTTGGAGCAGACGCCAGCTGCCTTCCCAGCTAACAGAGGTTTTCTGGGCGCCATTGGCCATCCTCCGGTGAAGGTACCCGATTGTTGAGGTGTTACCTTGGACGTTTTGTGGCCTTAAGACTGTAACTGTGTAGCAAAATAAACTCCCGTTTTATAAAAGCCTATCCATTTCTGGTGTTTTGCATTCTGCAGCATTAGCAAACTAAGACACTGGGAAAGGATGCTGGATAGTTAGAAAAATAGGCAGACAAACACCTATCTCAAGAAGTTCACAGTCTAGTGAAGAGGCAGACAAATAACTATAATACAAATCATTGCTTTCAATATCAGGAGCACACTCCTCTCCAAGAAAAGCTAAATTTGTCTGGAGGATTCTTGAAAGGATCTATGGAAAAAGTAGCATTTCAGCTTGGTCTTGAAGAATGTGTAGGTCTTTGCCAGGCATAGAAAAGAGTTTTTAAGGTGGAGATTAAAGAATGAGTAAACATCCAGAAGGAATTACAATCACTTTAGTGTGACTGTAATGTGAATGTACTGGGAAGTGAGGAGCAGAGGTGGCCCTAGAGATTGCACTACTCTGTATTGAAGACAGAATCCACTCTCCTAAGTATCAATGGGTTCCCCTTGAGTCTAGCCATCAGACTTAGGTTTAATCCCTCACCACAAGACATCAGCCTTCCATGATACCTGCCCTCTTTACTTTGCCCCCAACCAGTACACCACATTGCCAAGAAGCACTCCAGTTGAGAACTGGATTGATGACCCCAGTAAACAGCACACAGCCCTGCCCAGTTCCTGCAGGCTGCAGGCTGCCCACTCCTGGTCCCAATACATTTCTCTCACGGGGTGCTTCCCAGCCCCTCATTTGCTGTATCTCACCTTCATCTCCAGGGCCTCAGGCACCTTCTTGCCTTCCCAAGCCCAACTCCGCTTGGTAAAGTAGTTGACAGTGGCAAATTCAATCAGCGCAGAAAATACAAAGGCATAACAGACGGCTATGAACCAGTCCATGGCCGTCGCGTATGCCACTTTAGGTAAGGAGTTTCTGGCACTGATACTCAAGGTGGTCATGGTGAGAACAGTGGTAACACCTGAGTAGAGAAAAAAATAAGAACCAGTGCCACTGGAAGACATTGAGAACACATTTGATGAGATCACCAGCTTGCTACTTAAAACGAGGAGCTTTGGCCCACTCAAAATAGCCCCTTTCAAGTACAAAAACAGAGAATGTCAAAACTGGATGGGTCCACCTAGTAACTACCCCATCCCAATGTGACAGGCATAGGAATCTCCAGAACAGTACTTATGACAGTTGTCCTCTAGCCTATGCTTAAACACTTCTAGTGAAAATTAAGTAGCTCATTCTATTGTAAGAAACTTTTTTTAAATTAGAAAACCTTACCTTATTAGCTGAAACCTGTCTTCCTCTAACTCTCAGCCCATTGATTGAACTCAGAGCTTCTTTCTATGGCCACATTGCAAAGAAAAGTCTGCTCCCTCATCTCTTGGACAGCCCTTCAGTCCTGAAAAGGGTGGCCATGGTTCCTCATGAATCTGCTCATTTCCAGACTTAACATCTCTGGTTCTTTCTCTTATTTCTCCTCTTTCCCCATCCTGATAGCCCAGAACTGAGCTTAAAACTCTGGACATGGTCTGAACACAGTAAAGTTTTCACTTCCTTTATCCTGGACACCCTTCTCCTAATAACTCAGCAAACTATTGTGGAAATTGGATCTGTGGCCACATGACACTTTGGGCCCCTATTGAGCTTCATGGACTATCAAAGCTATTCCCACATCTATTTCTTGTGAGTTTTGGCCAAACCAGAGTCTGATTTTAGACCAACTGATTGTTTGGTTGGTGGCGTTGTTCACCTAAATTAAAGATTTTCTTTCATTCGCTTTTAAATTCTATTGTTTAAAATTTTTCCTATCTTTCCAAAATTTTAAACATACCTAGTGTTGTGTTTAATAGCATGAACTTTAGAGTCAGACTAAACTAGACTAAAGTCTGGGCAATCCCACTTACTAGTAATATGATCTTGAACAAAGAGTTTTACCTCACTAAGCCTCAATTTTACCCTGTATAAAGTGAACATGGATGATATCAGGCTCAGTGATTTCTTGAGGGATTCAATGACATAATGTTTATAAAGTCCACGGCACAATACCTGGCACAGAGCAATCAATAAATAGTAGCTTCTATAATTAACATTACTATTGTTTTTGTTAACAATAGTATTGTCATAATTGTATAATTAATTATCGTCATGTAATTATAAACCCATTGTTAACAATAATATTATCATAATAGCTTTATAATTGTTAGCAATTGTATCCTAGTCTAGATGAGTGCTATACTAGCAATAAAAAGTCCTGTGTTCTGTTACTTACTTGCTTTGTATCTTGGGCAATTTCCTTAATCTTTCTGTGCCTCCAGTCTCACTGTTTATGAATAATCCCTATTGCTTTCACCCCCAGAATTTTGATAAGGATGTATAGATGCTATACCCAAAGACATCTAGACCTGAGTAAGTGGGGATGGTCAGAATAACTTTCTGAGCACTGACATGCTGAAGAGGATGGAGAATGTGAGTCTCATGAGCCTGGGTCAAGAGGGCATGGATGGAAGTCTAACGGAAGTCCTAATAGTGAGAGCTGCTATGCAGAAAAGTGAGCAGATAAGGCAGTGGCTCTGTTAATGCTACATGTGTGCTGCAGCCTCTGTAGTCTCCTCTTCCCTCTTGCCTCCTTGAACACCTTACTTTTACATTGTTATATAAATGAAAATTCAGCTTGGAAAAGACTCAATCCAATTTCAATAGTGAGACCCTAAAAGAGCACCTTTGCACAAATTAGGCAGGGGGGTCAGCAAGGCTGATGAGCAAAAACACATTTTAGGCATGACAGGAAATAGCGAAATGGCTAGTACCTATTAACAAATTACCTGATTTTATAACCTGGTAAACTGTGAATGGGCCTAAGGCTCTGATCACACAAAGCAGGGGGTATCTCATGGGGAAAGCAAGCTTCCTCAGTTATGGTTATCAATGAATGTAGTTGCCCACCCTGGCACCCTCACAGCAGTGTGCCAGTACATGAATAAAGAGAACTACCACAACAGAAGTGTTTTATGCCGTATCCCAGCAGAGATTTTTATAGCTCTATTCTCTAGGACTTAATTAGAACTGTCATCTTCTGGAGAGCTGTTAGCTAGTCGGAGCTGGTAGGATCCTCAATCAAGCATTTGGTACACTTCATGGATGGAAAAAGAGAGGCTCAGAATTTTAATAGGAGATCCAGGCCTACACCTGGGCTTCTCTTTCAGAATTTTCTATGAAGTCTTTTGGAACTGCTCAGGTATAACTGACCAACGCCCTCTTCCCTCCCCAACGTACACTCCTTCACTTCCTTTGAGCAATTCTAAAACTCTAGTATACTTGATATCATATATCTGTCCCAGCAAACCAGGAGTTGCTTCAGAGCATGGACCATGAGGAACTTGTCCATATCTCCAGCACCGAGCACAGTACTTGGCCCTCAGTGCATGTGTGATGGATGAAGCTGACTTTAATCTTCAGGCGTGGACCACAACCCATCATACTGCACTACATTTGCTCCCATCAGAGTGAATAATATTTTTTATAGTAACTATATTGTTATTATTATTTTTGATAATATAGTTCTTATTTGCTTCTTTTCTCCAATGTTACCAACTGCCTGTTGCGTGCTTTACACAGGAGTAGGTCCTAGAGACACAAAAATTAAAACATTTCAGACCATTGCACTGAAAATGAGCATGCATCCTCCCTTAGGAGAACATTGAATTAATCATGCTTTGTATACGTGCTTACCTCAGACACCACCACAAGGGTGAGCTTTTTTTGATAATTTACAGTCAGTCAGGCTTAATCCTGTTTTACAAAGCGCATTACTGAATCTGACTCAAAACCCCATAACTTCATTACAACTGCTTTCACCCAAACCTCCCAACTTTCCAACTCTGCTCCTCTATGATGAGCAAGTCACCTATATTCTCAGCCTCTTTTCTGAATGTACCCCCATCCTTTTGGTCTTAACTTAAAGCTGATTCTCCTCTTGAGTACACTGTTTCAGTTCTCAAAGGATGGTTCTTCATTTACAGTTCAAGATAAAGAACTCAAGAGGTGGGGTCCATGTCTTATTTGACAGTACTCCCTAGACCAGTTACTCTGTCACAGTTCTGTGATAAACTGTGCTCCTTTGAGACTTCTACTATCTGGTTGGCCTCTCTTTCCCTTTCATTATAAGTATCATCTGTAAAATACTTTAATCACTCAAAAAGGTCACTTTGTACCCATTTCATCCCCACTTTGGCCCTAGGTAACTACCAGTCTTCTTTCTTACAGGATTAGATTTTTCTTTCCTAGAGTTTCAAATAAATATCATACAGTGTGTACACTTTGTGTCTGGCTTCCTTCATTAAGCATAATTGTTTTGAGGTTCATTCATATTGTTGCATCTATCAAGAGTTCATTCCTTTTAATTGCTGAGTAGTATTTCATTGCATTGATAAAACATGATTTGTTTTTCCATTCACCTGTTAATGAACATTTGGATTGTTTACAATGTTTGACCATTATGATTAAAGTTTCTGTGAAAATTTACATATGAATCTCTGTGTTGGCATATGCTTTCATTTCTCTTGATAAACACCCAGGGATGAAACTGCAAGATTATATGGTAAGCATCTGTTTAACTTTATATGAGATTGCCAAAATGTTTATCAAAGTGGTTGTACCATTTAACATTTCCAGCAGCAATGTATGAAATTTCAGTTAGCATGCATTCTTCACTTATGAAAATCTAATATTAATCGGTACTTTTACATTTTCCTTGACAAAGAAAATTCTTAGAAAGCTCTATTTCCATTAATACTTACATAAATTACATTATAGAATGGTATTTTATTCTAAATATATTTTATAACCAATGAACAATCATCTATTTTATACATTCAATACTTACTTAGCATTACACCCATATTTATCATTTTCATTCTTCTTCTTTTATCCATCTTCAACCTTTCTTCTGGGAGAATTTTCCTTTTGCTTGATGAACACCCTAAATATTTCTTTAAGTGATGGACTGATGATGATGAATTTTTATTGTTTTATTATTTTTGTCTCAAAATGTCTTTATTATTTCTGTTAAAGTCAGTTGACTTTAAAATCAATGCATACTTTTCAGGCCACATTTACAATTTTTCTCTTTGGTTTTTGTTTTCAGCAGTTTAACTATAATGTGTCTCTGTTTGTATGTCTTTTAGCTTATCTTACTTGGGTTGGTAGGGCTTCTTGTAATTATGGCTTTATGTCATTCATCAGGTTTGGAGACTGCTCTGCTATTATCTCTTCAAATATTGCTCTGATACCATTTGCTCATTTCTCTACTTCTAGAACTCAAATTATATGCATGTTAAACCTTCTCTATTAATCTTATATCTTGTAAAACTCTCTCTTGTGCATTTTAATTATTTTTGTCTTTTTTGCATCTCATACTGTATATTTTCTTCCGACCTATGATCCAGTTCAGGAATTCTTCCTTCAAATGTATCTCAACCACTGAGTTTTTATATGTAGTTCTAGAATTTCCAACATGCTTACTCTCTTGTTCACATGCTTCCCCTCTATCAATTTTTCTCTTTCTATTTCCATCAATTAATTTCCATTTATCTGCTGGAATTCTCATGTTTTTACATCTGCTTAAACATATCCATAATAGCTATTTGAAGTTCTGTGTCTGATAACTCAAATATCTGGAATCCCAGTAGATCTGCATTTTAAAATTGGAGTATAATGTACATATGTCAAAATAAAATGTTTTAATTGGATAAATGTATACAATTGTATAACCACTACCCCAATCATGATATGAAACATTTCCATCACACCAGCAAATTCCCTCATATCAATTTTCAGTTAATCTACTACCCTAGAAGAAACCACTGCTTTGATCTCTAACACCACAGCTTAGTTTTGCCTGTTTTAGAATTTCATGAAGATAAAATATTGTGTGCTATTTTTGTGTCTGGTTTCTTTTGCTTAACATAATTTTTGAGGTTCATCCATATTGTTATGTGAATCTATAGTTCATTCATTTTTTTTTCCCGCTGGTTGTATGACTATATCACAGTGTGGTCATCCAAAATTAAATCAACAAATGAATATCACCCATTCATTTGTTGATTTAGTTTTGGATGACTTGTGCGTTTTGGCTTTTATGAATAAAGCTGCTATGAACAATCTTGTATAAGACTTTTTCGAATATATGTTTTCATTTCACTTGGGTATATATCTAGTAGTGGAATACCTAGATTAAAGGATAAATACATTTTTAACTTTATAAGAAATTACCAAACTGTTTTTCCAAAGTGGTTGCACCATTTTACATCCCCACCAACAGTAATATGAGAGTTCCAATTTCTCAACTTCATCAATATTTCATATTATCAGTCTTTTTACCTTTAGTCATTCCAGTGTTTGTAAAGTGATGTCTCCATGAGGTTTTAATTTGCATTCCCCTGATTAAAAATTATGTTAAGAATGTTCTCATGTGCTTATCAGTATTTGTATATATAAATTTTTTGGTGAAATATCTGTGGAAGTCTTTTATCCATTTTCTTTGTCTTTTTATTATTGAATTGTAGGAATTATTTTTTTTTTTGGATATAGATCCTATGTCAGATATATACATATATAGAATATTTTCTCTCACTCTGTAGCTTGCCTTTTCATTTTCTTAATGTTATCCTTTGATAAGCAGAAAATTTTAATTTTGATAAAATCAAATTTATTAGTTCTTTTTCTTTACTATTATTGCTTTTTTGTGCAGTAAGACACTTCTGCCTACCAAAAGTTGCAAAGATATTGCCTTATAAAGTCCTTAGAAGAAAATGTACTTTTAGCTTTTATATTTCAGCCCATGATCAATCTCAAATTAACCCTCTACAATGGTATCTCTGTCAAAAATCAAGTTTTCATATATGTGGATCTCCTTTGGGGTTCTCTATAGTGTTTCATTCATTTATTTCTCTATCCTTGTGCCAGCACCACACTGTCCTAATTACTATAGCTTTTTAATTATTCTTGATATCTTGTGGTGGTCAAGTCCCAAGTCCCTCCACTTTGTTCTTGCTCCTCTTTAGGCTATTCTTGACTCTTGTTCTTACATTAAAATTCTGCAATCACTTATGACATTCATGTTTCAGCTTGGAGTTTCTCACACTGTGCAGTTAGTGTAAATATGAACTCTAAACTCATGTGAGGCCAAGTTTGAATTAAAAAATACTTTCTTAAAGAATTATATTTCTCACATAGAGTCCAGGGCAAAATAAACTTGCTTTCTTATTGTCTTCCTGCAATGATGACTGTATTCTTGTATTGAGGGTCTAAACCTTCAATGCTATTAGATTTATGGAAAGAATCTTTGCATTAGTTTCCTATGTAACAAATTACCACAAATTTATCAGCTTAAAACAATAAAAATGTATTCTCTTACAATTCTGGAGGCAAGAAGTGTGAAATCAGTTTTAGTGGGCCAAGATCAAGAAGTCATTAGGGCTGCCCTCCCTCTAGAGGCTCTAGAGGGAGAATCCGTTTCCCTGTCTTTTCCAGTTTCTAGAACTGCATTCTGTGGATACCCTGGTTCATGACCCTTCCTCAATTTTCAAGCCAGCAGCATAGTATCTTCAAATCTCTTCTGCTTCCATCACATGGCCCTCTCCTCTGTAGTCAAATCTCTCTTTACCTCCCACTTATAAGGACCCTTGTGATTACATTGGACCCACCTGGATAACCCAGGGTCATCCCCCCCATATCAAGATCATTAACTTAAGTCTCTTTTTCCAGATAAGGTAACGTTCAAAGATACCAGGAATTAGGACCTGTTTCTCTTTGGTGGTTATTTTTCAGTCTACCACAGTCCTAGTTCTAATTATTATTTTCAGTTAAGCTCAATCCCTTTCTTATGTAACATTAAAACCCAAACTCTTGGTTACCAAGACCAGCAGTCCATCTATCCACCTTCCTGTTACAACAGTATCAGTTCATGTGATTAACACTCCAGTTTTCAGTTACTTCTTTCATTTGGGCCCTTGAATATTTCCTTTAATTTCTTATGAGTTCATATATTAACATAAAAGAATGCTTTCTATACTTTACCTAGATTTTCTAAGATTTTGTAGAGGAAGACTTTTCAGAATATATAGTTTGCTATATTTTCAAAAGGTGATGTATTTTGAACATCAGTTGTCTCCATGATAGCTTCTGCTCCCTCCATATCGCTAGAACTGTTCTTTTCAAGACCGCTCAAAACTAAGCCTATTGCCATACCCAGTAGACATTTTCTGTCTACATCTTACCTAAACGCAGTAGAATTCAACTCAGGTGACTATTCCCTGCTTCTTCAAACACTCTTCTCTCTTGCCATCCATGATATCATACCATTCTTGTTTTCTTTCTACTTTACAGGTC
Organism: Choloepus didactylus; assembly: GCF_015220235.1. Lineage (NCBI taxonomy): Eukaryota > Metazoa > Chordata > Mammalia > Pilosa > Megalonychidae > Choloepus > Choloepus didactylus. The sequence continues at coordinate 189,852,193 of NC_051334.1, read as the reverse complement.
ACTATGGCTCTTTCTGTCCTTGACCTAAAATGCTGCCTCTCTGAAACATTATTGACTGCTCCAGTACATCAAAGTACATGCCTCATAGCCATCATTGCCATGAAGGCAGTTCATGTAGCCTAAAACAGTTAATACTTATCTCCTAAAATATCTTAGTGGGAAAAACAGGCAGAAAATGTTTTACATGCTTTACTTCTCCAAGGAAGAAGTGCTAATGGTACGCAAATCTCTTCATAGACATCAGCAAACTCATATTGCAGAAAATCTCAGTGACTATAGGCACTATTGAAAATCCCTTCAAACTTTGTGCAGCTTTTACTGATTATGAGATAATTCATACTTCCAGAAAGGCTGGAGGAGGAGCAACAAAGTCAGAAGTTCACGCAATAAAAGGGTCAAATATAAAAGCCCCAGATCTACTTCCTTGCTGTCAGCTTGGTTCTCCACCACCCTTCACCAGCTCTGCCCACTAATCTCACCTCACTTTCACTGAAGCTTCAGTCTCTCCCAGCTCCTGGGGCAAACCTGGCTGAGATAGGAAGCATTTTAATAACCTTACTATTCCAACATTTTTCTTATTCCTACTTCCTTGTTAAGAATTCATTTTCCTGGAGACCCAGCACATAATGACTCAGTTATGACTGCTGGACTTAGGTGTTGCTCTCATTATCTCCAGGAATGGTTCTTCTACCTTCCTTTCCTCTATTATGCCCAAGCTTTGTAAATGTCCTTCCCCCATTCTCCATAACCCAACACTCACCAAAGACTGTGCGGGCAGGGACAGACTCTCTGTTGAGCCAGAAAGACACCTGTGACAGAATGACAGTCATGATACATGGCAAGTATGTCTGGATCACAAAGTAGCCAATTTTTCGCTTGAGATGGAAGTGGGTTGTCATGACGACATATTCTCCTGGAATGAGAATAAAATTAAGAGAATGTAGTCAAACATTGTTATATCAAGTTGGTGCCCAATTCAGTTCACAAAACTTCTCAAACTTATATTCAAGACAAGACATCCCAGCATCTCCGAAGTCCAATTAACAAGGTGTCTTTAATAATCACAAAGCAGTGTGATTTGTGTGTGTGGGTGTTAGAAGGTATGTTAACAGTGTACCAATACAGCTTGATGAGGGCAATTTTGACACCAGTTCATTCAAATAAATTAATGCTCTTATTTAAATAATAATAAAAGATAACAATCTCTCCTATGGCACTTACTATGTGATAGTCACTCACCTAGCACTTTACATTCTTTAAATATCTAATCTTCACAACAACCCTATGAGGTAGGTACTATTTTTAATCCTCATTTTACAGGTCAAGAAACTGAGGCAAAGAGAGATTCAATAACTTGCAGGCAGTCACCTAGATACTAAGAAGTGGAGCCTGAATTCAAGCCCAGATAGGTTGGCTCTACAGCTTATATTTTTTTAACCACCATACTCCACTGCTTCAATAGACTTATTTCAGTAGAACCAAAAGTTCACATAACAGAATGTAGGCTGATCCCCCAAAATAAGAGTGAACAATTATTGAGCTCTTACTATGTGCCAGGCAAGTTTCTAAGTGGTTTTTAGAGTATTAACTTTGCATCCTCACAGCAGCCCTATGAGGTACTAATTATTATCCCATGTTGCTAAATCCAGTGGTCAATTCTCAGTCTTATCAGGTTTGTCAGCAGCACTTAACAATTTGAATTTTCCTCTTTCTAGAATCATTCTTCATTGAGATTTTAGACCACTGTGCTTTGCTGGTTTCCTTCCTACCTCACTGACTACTCCTTTCCAGTCTCCTTTGCTGAGTCCTTCTTATTTCTAAACATTGGAAGCCCTCAGAGCTCAATACTTGTAACTCTTATCTTTTCTGTATTACTCACTCTTTGGCATTCTCACCCAGCCAGTGTCATTAAATAATACCTTGAATTTTGATGATTCTCAAAATTATATCTTCTGTCTGTCCTCTTCACTCAACTCTTCACTTATATCTTACCACTTGTATCTCACTTGTATCTCACCACTTGTGGATCCAATAGGTATCTTGACCTAACAAGCTCAAACCTGAGCTCTTATTTTCCTCATCCATTCATCCCTTTCCAAACTGGCTCCTCCAAAAGACTTCCCTATTTCAGTAAATGGTATACCACTCAGGTGCCCAGGCCAAAATTTTTAAAATCCTTAGTATCATCACATCATTGCTGACTTCTCACACCACTCTCTGTTTCTCTCTGCATCTCTCTCTCTCTGTGTGTGTGTGCTGCTATCTCTCTCACATGTGTGTGCACATGCACACGTATATATGTGTGCACACATATGAACAAACACATACACACATATACCCAATCAGTCATCAAACCCTGCCAGTTGTTTCTTCAAAATACTTTCATAATTTGACCACTTCTCACCACCTCTATCACTACCACCCTGGTCTAAGACACCATCATCTCTCACCTAGAATACTGTAATAGCTTTCTAACTGTATCATTGCTTCTGTCCTTGCCCCGCTTTAGTGCACTCTTAGCCCAGTATCCAGAGTGATCCTATTAAAACATAAGTCAGATCATGTGTCTCCTCTGCTCAAGACCCTCCAATGGTTCCCTAACTCTCAAAGAATAAAAGCTCAAATCCCTAAAATAGTCCACAAAGACTCATGCAATCTAACCATTCTATTACCTTCTTGTCAGAGCTTCTTATTTTTTCACCTTTCCCCCTCCACTCACATTTGGTTTTGGCATGTCTCCCAAGTGAGATAATTTCCCAGTTTCCAAACCTACTACTCCTTTATACCTAAGTCTAGGAAGCACCATCTGGTCATCCAAAGCCCAATAAACAATCCATATTGTGTGTGTATTCACACCCTAACTTGTTTATGTGAACATGAAAAATACAAGTAATCTTATTTTTAATTTAGTAAAGAATCTCATACAAAAGTGTGGCATGTTTTCCTTATCGCAACTTGAGAGTTTCTCTCTCTTTACGTCTGCTTCTTTTTCAATCGTTTCCTTTCTGTCTTTCTTCCTTCTATCTCTTCTGTGTGGGTCCATTTTTACTCCTTTTTCTCCACTTTTTCCCTTTACCCTCTCCCCCCACTAAAAAGACATTGAGGTGTGTGTGTGGGGAGAGAGGGCATGTGGGGAGAGAAGGCATATGGGAACTCTCTCTACTTCCTGTGCAACTTTTCTGTAAACCTAAAACTGCCTTAAAAATAAAGTGTATTGTTTTAAAAAAGGCATTGATGACTTATTTTTAACAACATTGGACTTTGATCAGCTTGGGCGATTTTCTCCAGTTTCAATCTTAGTCTCCAGTTCCTGAATCCCAGCCTATTAACCCTATCTGTGATCATGTGAAATATTTAATATATAAAACACATGATAAATATGTATTCATAAACTAGCTATATTTTGTGGAATGTGAAATGTAAAGCAAGCAGACTTTTTAAAAGCTTAGCAAATTAACTGTCTGTTTCAAATAACTGAATATATTTTCTTCAATTCTCTCCTTTTCTTTCCTTCTTTCCTTCTCTTTCTGTCTTGCTGTCTCTCTTCCAAAGAGGCAAGGGGAATTCTCAGTGAAAACTGGAGTTTTACTAGATTAGGAAGATTTTCCATTTCTTCCCTTGGATTGTAGGCTATCTAGGTCCAGTGTGAAATAGTCAAAGCAACAATGGAAATCAAGTTTTGCATATGTATACATATTCACAACCTAGATTGTTTCTATGGATGTAAAATTACAAGTTTAGCAAATTAATTCATTGCGTCAATTAACTGAATGTGTTTTCTTAATTACAACTCTGATATTTTGTGTCTCTGCGTATCCTCTTGTCTGCCCAAGTGAGGACTGAAGCTTTGAGCTGATTGGAAAATTTTTCTTACTTCCCCATCGGATTTCCACCCTTGTGCCCCAGCTTATTAAGCTTATTAACCACCATGTGTGCTGTATGTGAATTATTCAAGGGTACAATATAAAACATATAATGCATGTGTATTCACAAATTAGTTATTATCTATGGATCAGGAATGCAGAACATCTTACAAATTAATGCTTTACATATCTGAATATATTTTCCTAAAGTAAAGCATTATATTCCCTCCCTCCCTGTCTCTACTGATGTCTCTCTGTGTGTCTCTAATTATGAAGGATGACCCTTTGAACAGTGTCTTAGTTTGCCTGAGCTGCTATCACAAATATCACAAGCCAGTTTGGGCTTAAATTAGGGGAATTTAGAATCTCACAATTTTGTAGGCTAGAAGGCTTATTTCCTCCTAGGGTTGGCAGCTTTTTTGTGTTGGCTTGCCACAATCCTTGGGGTTCCTTGGTTTGTATCTCTGCCCCTTGTCACATGGCAATGCCCTCTCCTTTCTCACTTCTGTGACTTCTTGGTCCTCTTTATAAGGCCTCTAGCAATCTTGATTAAGTCCCACCCTCATCCACCCTCACTGGGCCACTTGAATAAAAATAACATCTTCCAGAGGTCCTATTTACAATGGGTTCACTTCTACAGGAATGAGCATTAAGATTAAAAACATGTTTTTTTCTAGGGTACATAATTCAATATACCACAAATGGTTTTGGGAAATTTTCTCTGCCTTTGCACTCCAGTCTATTAAGCTCCATCTGTGCTAAGTGTGAAATATTTGAGGATTCAATGCAGAATGCATTTGAAACTCAGCTAGTTTCTAAGATTGTGAGATGCACAAGAGGATTTTTTAAAATAACTTGGCTAATTAACTCATTAAGTGGACACACTTTCTTAAATCCGTGTTTGGTATCTTTTTCTGTCTGTTTATCTCTGTTCCTTGTACTTTATCTTCCCTCCTGTACTCTTTTAATCTCCATCTCTCTGCCTTCTCTTTGCTTTCTGTCTCTCACTGTCTCTTCTCTCATTTTTCTGCTTTGCTTTTAGTTATCTATGCCACATATCCAAAGAAATAATAAATATGATTACAATAATAATAAACTGCTATTCTATCAAGTATTTAGATTTCTAGGAAAAGAAAACCAAAATCATATATCCAAACACTCCTCCTAGAAAATTAATGAAATAATTTGTCAAGTGAGGGAGGAATGGAATCAGTTCTGAAAACAACTAGCCACAGATTTTGAGGAATTTAATTCATTCATTTAGCACATGTTTGAATCTGGAGTGAAGAGCAGGCACCCTCTTCCTGGTGGTGGAGATACTTCATGCTGAATACTGACAGCATTTAGAAGGCAAGCTGGTCATATCAAACTGAATATCTATGGATTGTGGGGTCTTTCTCTGACCCAGTTTCCCATTAGTACGTAGGACCCTAAAGATACGAACATATTCAGAATTCATACAAAAATCCCCATGATTTAGAGTCACAATGAAAAAAAAATATATATATATAGAGAGACAACAATAACATTTATATAGTTCCTAAATCAATAGTTATAAACGAGTACAGAGGAAAAGGGTTCCCTTCCTCAACTGCCCCCAAGACACCCATTTCATTTCTCCTCTCCTTAGGTAATTATTTCTTTTGCTTTCTAGAAACAGTGGCCAGGTTTCTGTCTGGGGATGATAGAAGATGAATTTGAAAATGGAAAACTTGTGTTGTCCTGGCTTTACCACTCACTAGCTATTTGGCTTTGGCCAAGTCACTTCTCCTCTTTGAGCTTCAGTTTCTTCATCTGTAAAATGAGGATCAGATAAATTAGCAGGATTGTTGAGAGGATCAGACAAGAGAATGGCTATGAAAACCACTGCTCACATGTGGGGTCCTTCATAGTATGTGATCTGATCCTCTCAGCAAACCTTTGAGGTGGATGGGTGACATTACTCCCATTTGACAGATGGGAAAACTCAGCTTCAGACTGAGTGGCAGAGCTTGAACTAGCAAGCTGGGCTCCTGACTTTTTCCAGGGCTGCACCATGCTGCTTTCTATAGGCACGAGACACATTTTGGTTACCCGACAAATAACTCCAAAAGGCTGCAACCATCAAGTGGCACATCTCCTGTGAGGAAGAGAGCTTGGTGAGTCTGCAGAGTCATTTTGCCTTAAAGATATAATAAATACTATGGCATGTTTACACGCATCAGGATAACAACATCCCACCCTTCATGCACTGTAAATGTGTTCAGCAAGCTAGGGGGCACGCCAGGGTTTTTCACCCTTGCAGGGCTGCAAGCAGGAGCCATAGCCTACCTATAGAGCTATGCAAATAGGCCCCTCTGACACAGCAAAGGCAGAGGTAGCTGGGGGCTTTCCAAGGCCTGCCCTTTGGCCTATTCTTCAGAGTAATACAACCAATCAAATACCCAATGGGAAACGAGCACGCACACATGTGCACTAGCCCATTTGTCTTCACACATATGCACGTGTGTATACATGGACCCTCACTGAGGCTCCCTCCATGCAGAAGAGAGAAGAGAAGGCAAAACTCAGGCTTGGATCAGAATAGAGAGGTGAAGGAACAGGGGAGACCAAGGGAGTAGGCCAGCCCAGACTAAGGCCCAAAGCAGTGGCCCAACTCATAGTCTGTGTGTTTGCTGCCTCACTCCCTACCCTAGCCTTTCCTTCCTTCCATCCCTCTTTCCTCCTAGGGAAAAATGAGTATGTATAACCTTCAGAAATGCTAATAGCTATGTTATGAAAAGAAGCAACTTGTTGTAGTGTCCTAATTTCACACACCACACCTCTTTCTTGGTGTTATTTTGCTTTCTGACATCCCATGCTTGCCCTTTTTACTCTTCCCCCTTCCACTTTCCTTCCTATGTTTCTCTAGCCTACCCTCTCTTACTGACCCTTTTATCCTAATCTCTTTATATTTCTTTTCTTCTTTACTTCTGAGCCCCCTTCATTCTTATCTTTTCTCCTTTAGACCTCTCTGTCATTTACCTCCCTAATCCCAATAACAACTTTTGTCCCACATCTACTGAATCTTTACTGGGTCAAGAACTATCCTAAGTATTTATGGGTAAGTGGAAAAGTTGGAAGATGAGTCAGCTTTAGTCTCTTCTACCAGAGTTCACAGTCTAGTGGGGAAGACAGATTTGTGAATCCATCATTGCCATATGATGAGATAAGCGCTCTAACAGACATGAGCAAAGCGTTGTGGGAGTTCAAAGTACCAACGGGTCTTGGAAAAGGTGGTTCAGAGAAAGCAATGTGGCTTGCGAGCTGGATTGCAAAGGATGGCCAAGAACTCTTCAGCTAAAGATACAGGAAAGGACAGTGCAACGGCCAAGGGCAATGTTTGAGGGATAACAAGGAGCTTGCTTTAGCTGGATCATGTTGTGCAAAAGAGTGGCAGGAAATGAAGCTGCACAGATAGGTGGAGGCCAGATCTTGAATGGACTGTACACCAGGCTTCCTGTCCCTGCCTGCCTGGGCTGGCTTCAGTGTTTTCAATCGGGGAGCATGAGTGGGACAGATTAGGGGCTGATGGTTTATGTAAATGAACAATCTATCTAATAGGACATTTTAAAAGCAATATTGTTCTTTCTCTTTGAGAATCACAGTCACATTGGTACACATGGAAGGGGGACAGAACTCTAACGCTTCTAAGAACTTTGTAAATGCTTTAAATACTACATGGCACTCATTTATAATTTGCAAATGTGTTGTGTGAATAGAGTCCTGCTGTTAAATGCCCTTGGTATTAATTAAAAGAGCACTTTACTTTTTTATCTGTTTACTTATTAATTTGATTAGTAATCTCTTTTCATGGGTAGATTTAAAAAAAAAGAAAGGAAAACAAAAGAAAAACACCCCCTGACTTTGCTGGAAGCCTTCACATATGTTCTCTCACTTAATCATATTATAAGGTGGTTATGACCGAGTCTCCCAAACATTATTCTAAAAAGAAACAGCTTTCTTTAACTACACAGTTTCCATGTTCTATAGCAGAGGAG